>NW_027480161.1:0-34403 GCF_051014685.1 Ptiloglossa arizonensis | reverse complement strand
CCAATCCGCAAAGTTTCTGTTGCATCTGAAGTAGAAACTCGCCCATTACAACGGTATGAGTAGTTTTCCCCTAGCCGTTCTAGTTATTCGTTTCGAGCATCAGAACTGCGAAATTTGGAGTTTCTCAAGCGTTTCTTACCTCAAAACTGACATATCTCGCGAACGGATTGACCAATCCGCAAAGTTCTGTTGCATCTGAAAGTAGAATCTCGCCCCATTACAACGGTATGAGTAGTTTTCCCTAGGCCGTTCTACGTTATTCGTTTCGAGCATCAGAACTGCGAAAATTTGGAGTTTCTCAAGCGTTTCTTACCTCAAAACTGACATATCTCGCGAACGGATTGACCAATCGCAAAGTTTCTGTTGCATCTGAAAGTAGAATCTCGCCCCATTACAACGGTATGAGTAGTTTTCCCCTAGGCCGTTCTAGTTATTCGTTTCGAGCAACAGAACTGCGAAAATTTGGAGTTTCTCAAGCGTTTCTTACCTCAAAACTGCCATATCTCGCGAACGGATTGACCAATCCGCAAAATTTCTGTTGCATCTGAAAGTAGAAACTCGCCCCATTACAACGGTATGAGTAGTTTTCCCTAGGCGTTCTAGTTATTCGTTTCGAGCATCAGAACTGCGAAAATTTGGAGTTTCTCAAGCGTTTCTTACCTCAAAACTGCCATATCTCGCGAACGGATTGACCAATCCGCAAAGTTTCTGTTGCATCTGAAAGTAGAAAACTCGCCATTACAACGTATGAGTAGTTTTCCCCTAGCCATTCTAGTTATTCGTTCGAGCATCAGAACTGCGAAATTTTGAGTTTTCTCAAGCGTTTCTTACCTCAAAACTGCCATATCTCGCGAACGGATTGACCAATCGCAAGTTTCTGTTGCATCTGAAAGTAGAAACTCGCCCATTACAACGGTATGTGTAGTTTTCTCCCTAGGCCGTTCTAGTTATTCGTTTCGAGCATCAAACTGCGAAAATTTGAGTTTCTCAAGCGTTTCTTACCTCAAAACTGACATATCTCGCGAACGGATTGACCAATCCGCAAAGTTTCTGTTGCATCTGAAAGTAGAAACTCGCCCCATTACAACGGTATGAGTAGTTTTCCCTAGGCCGTTCTAGTTATTCGTTTCGAGCATCAGAACTGCGAAAATTTGGAGTTTCTCAAGCGTTTCTTACCTCAAAACTGCCATAATCTCGCGAACGGATTGACCAATCCGCAAAGTTTCTGTTGCATCTGAAAGTAGAAACTCGCCCCATTACAACGGTATGAGTAGTTTTCCCCTAGGCCGTTCTAGTTATTCGTTTCGAGCATCAGAACTGCGAAAATTTTGAGTTTCTCAAGCGTTTCTTACCTCAAAACTGCCATATCTCGCGAACGGATTGACCAATCCGCAAAGTTTCTGTTGCATCTGAAAGTAGAAACTCGCCCATTACAACGGTATGAGTAGTTTTCCCCTAGGCCGTTCTAGTTATTCGTTTCGAGCATCAGAACTGCGAAAATTTGGAGTTTCTCAAGCGTTTCTTACTCAAAACTGCCATATCTCGCGAACGGATTGACCAATCCGCAAAGTTTCTGTTGCATCTGAAAGTAGAACTCGCCCCATTACAACGGTATGTGTAGTTTTCCCCTAGGCCGTTCTAGTTATTCGTTTCGAGCATCAGAACTGCGAAAAATTGGAGTTTCTCAAGCGTTTCTTACCTCAAAACTGCCATATCTCGCGAACGGATTGACCAATCCGCAAAGTTTCTGTTGCATCTGAAAGTAGAAGCTCTCCGATTACAACGGTATGAGTAGTTTTCCCCTAGGCCGTTCTAGTTATTCGTTTCGAGCATCAGAACTGCGAAAATTTGGAGTTTCTCAAGCGTTTCTTACCTCAAATCTGCATATCTCGCGAACGGATTGGCCAATCCGCAAAGTTTCTGTTGCATCTGAAAGTAGAAACTCGCCCATTACAACGGTATGAGTAGTTTTCCCTAGGCCGTTCTAGTTATTCGTTTCGAGCATCAGAACTGCGAAAATTTGGAGTTTCTCAAGCGTTTCTTACCTCAAAACTGCTATATCTCGCGAACGGATTGACCAATCCGCAAAGTTTCTGTTGCATCTGAAAGTAGAAGCTCTCCCGATTTACAACGGTATCAGTAGTTTTCCCCTAGGCCGTTCTAGTTATTCGTTTCGAGCATCAGAACTGCGAAAATTTGGAGTTTTCTCAAGCGTTTCTTACCTCAAATCTGCCATATCTCGCGAACGGTTGGCCAATCCGCAAGTTTCTGTTGCATCTGAAAGTAGAAACTCGCCCCATTACAACGGTATGAGTAGTTTTCCCTAGGCCGTTCTAGTTATCGTTTCGAGCATCAGAACTGCGAAAATTTGGAGTTTCTAAAGCGTTCTTACTTCAAAACTGCCATATCTCGCGAACGGATTGACCATCCGCAAAGTTTCTGTTGCATCTGAAAGTAGAAACTCGCCCATTACAACGGTATGTGTAGTTTCCCCTAGGCCGTCTGTTATTCGTTTCGAGCATCAGAACTGCGAAATTTTGGTTTCTCAAGCGTTTCTTACCTCAAAACTGCCATATCTCGCGAACGGATTGACAATCCGCAAAGTTTCTGTTGCATCTGAAAGTAGAAACTCGCCCATTACAACGGTAAGTGTAGTTTTCCCCTAGGCCGTTCTAGTTATTCGTTTCGAGCATCAGAACTGCGAAAATTTGGAGTTTCTCAAGCGTTTCTTACCTCAAAACTGCCATATCTCGCGAACGGATTGAACAATACGCAAAATTTCTGTTGCATCTGAAAGTAGAACTCCGCCCATTACAACGGTATGAGTAGTTTTCCCCTAGGCCGTTCTAGTTATTCGTTTCGAGCATCAGAACTGCGAAAATTTGAGTTTCTCAAGCGTTTCTTACCTCAAAACGGCCATATCTCGCGAACGGATTGACCAATCGCAAAGTTTCTGTTGCATCTGAAAGTAGAAACTCGCCCATTACAACGGTATGAGTAGTTTTCCCCTAGCCGTTCTAGTTATTCGTTTCGAGCATCAGAACTGCGAAAATTGGAGTTTCTCAAGCGTTTCTTACCTCAAAACTGCCATATCTCGCGAACGGATTGACCAATCCGCAAAGTTTCTGTTGCATCTGAAAGTAAAACTCGCCCCATTACAACGGTATGATAGTTTTCCCTAGGCCGTTCTAGTTATTCGTTTCGAGCATCAGAACTGCGAAATTTGGAGTTTCTCAAGCGTTTCTTACCTCAAAACTGCCATATCTCGCGAACGGATTGACCAATCCGCAAAGTTTCTGTTGCATCTGAAAGTAGAAACTCGCCCCATTACAACGGTATGAGTAGTTTTCCCCTAGGCCGTTCTAGTTATTCGTTTCGAGATCAGAACTGCGAAAATTTGAGTTTCTCAGCGTTTCTTACCTCAAAAGCCATATCTCGCGAACGGATTGACCAATCCGCAAAGTTTCTGTTGCATCTGAAAGTAGAAACTCGCCCCATTACAACGGTATGAGTAGTTTTCCCCTAGGCCGTTCTAGTTATTCGTTTCGAGCATCAGAACTGCGAAAATTGGAGTTTCTCAAGCGTTTCTTACCTCAAAACTGCCATATCTCGCGAACGGATTGACCAATCCGCAAAGTTTCTGTTGCATCTGAAAGTAGAAACTGCCCATTACAACGGTATGAGTAGTTTTCCCCTAGGCCGTTCTAGTTATTCGTTTCGAGCATCAGAACTGCGAAATTGGAGTTTCTCAAGCGTTTCTTACCTCAAAACTGACATATCTCGCGAACGGATGACCAATCCGCAAAGTTTCTGTTGCATCTGAAAGTAGAATCTCGCCCATTACAACGGTATGAGTAGTTTTCCCCTAGCCGTTCTAGTTATTCGTTCGAGCATCAGAACGCGAAAATTTGAGTTTCTCAAGCGTTTCTTACCTCAAAACTGACATATCTCGCGAACGGATTGACCAATCCGCAAAGTTTCTGTTGCATCTGAAAGTAGAATCTCGCCCCATTACAACGGTATGAGTAGTTTTCTCCTAGCCGTTCTAGTTATTCGTTTCGAGCAACAGAACTGCGAAAATTTGGAGTTTCTCAAGCGTTTCTTACCTCAAAACTGCCATATCTCGCGAACGGATTGACCAATCCGCAAATTTTCAGTTGCATCTGAAAGTAGAAACTCGCCCCATTACAACGGTATGAGTAGTTTTCCCTAGGCCGTTCTAGTTATTCGTTTCGAGCATCAGAACTGCGAAATTTGGAGTTTCTCAAGCGTTTCTTACCTCAAAACTGCCATATCTCGCGAACGGATTGACCAATCCGCAAAGTTTCTGTTGCATCTGAAAGTAGAAACTCGCCCCATTACAACGGTATGAGTAGTTTTCCCCTAGGCATTCTAGTTATTCGTTCGAGCATCAGAACTGCGAAAATTTTGAGTTTCTCAAGCGTTTTTACCTCAAAACTGCCATATCTCGCGAACGGATTGACCAAATCCGCAAAGTTTCTGTTGCATCTGAAGTAGAACTCGCCCCATTACAACGTATGTGTAGTTTTCCCCTAGGCCGTTCTAGTTATTCGTTTCGAGCATCAGAACTGCGAAAATTTGGAGTTTCTCAAGCGTTTCTTACCTCAAAACTGACATATCTCGCGAACGGATTGACCAATCCGCAAAGTTTCTGTTGCATTGAAAGTAGAAACTCGCCCATTACAAGGTATGAGTAGTTTTTCCCCTAGGCCGTTCTAGTTATTCGTTTCGAGCATCAGAACTGCGAAAATTTGGAGTTTCTCAAGCGTTTCTTACCTAAAATGCCATATCTCGCGAACGGATTGACCAATCCGCAAAGTTTCTGTTGCATCTGAAAGTAGAAACTCGCCCCATTACAACGGTATGAGTAGTTTTCCCTAGGCCGTTCTAGTTATTCGTTTCGAGCTACAGAACTGCGAAAATTTTGAGTTTTCTCAAGGTTTCTTACCTCAAAACTGCCATATCTCGCGAACGGATTGACAATCCGCAAAGTTTCTGTTGCATCTGAAAGTAGAAACTCGCCCCATTACACGGTATGAGTAGTTTTCCCTAGGCCGTTCTAGTTATTCGTTGCGAGCATCAGAACTGCGAAAATTTGAGTTTCTCAGCGTTTCTTACCCAAAACTGCCATATCTCGCGAAGGGATGACCATTCGCAAAGTTTCTGTTGCATCTGAAAGTAGAAACTCGCCCCATTACAACGGTATGAGTAGTTTCCCCTAGGCCTTCTAGTTATTTCGTTTCGAGCATCAGAACTGCGAAAATTTGAGTTTCTCAAGCGTTTCTTACCTCAAAACTGCCATATCTCGCGAACGGATTGACCAATCCGCAAAGTTTCTGTTGCATCTGAAAGTAGAAACTCGCCCCATTACAACGGTAGTGTAGTTTTCCCCTAGGCCGTTCTAGTTATTCGTTCGAGCATCAGAACTGCGAAAATTGGAGTTTCTCAAGCGTTTCTTACCATCAAAACTGACATATCTCGCGAACGGATTGACCAATCCGCAAAGTTTCTGTTGCCATCTGAAAGTAGAAACTCGCCCCATTACAACGGTATAGTAGTTTTCCCCTGGCGTTCTAGTTATTCGTTTCGAGCATCAGAACTGCGAAAATTTGGAGTTTCTCAAGCGTTCTTACCTCAAAACTGCCATATCTCGCGAACGGATTGACCAATCCGCAAAGTTTCTGTTGCATCTGAAAGTAGAAACTCGCCCATTACAACGGTATGAGTAGTTTCCCCTAGGCCGTTCTAGTTATTCGTTTCGAGCATCAAACTGCGAAAATTTGAGTTTCTCAAGCGTTTCTTACCTCAAACTGCCATATCTCGCGAACGGATTGACAATCCGCAAAGTTTCTGTTGCATCTGAAAGTAGAAACTCGCCCAATTACAACGGTATGAGTAGTTTTCCCCTAGGCCGTTCTAGTTATTCGTTTCGAGCATCAGAACTGCGAAATTTGGAGTTTCTCAAGCGTTTCTTACCTCAAAACTGTCATATCTCGCGAACGGATTGACCAATCCGCAAAGTTTCTGTTGCATCTGAAAGTAGAAACTCGCCCATTACAACGGTATGTGTAGTTTTCCCCCTAGGCCGTTCTAGTTATTCGTTTCGAGCATCAGAACTGCGAAAATTTGGAGTTTCTCAAGCGTTTCTACCTCAAAACTGCCATATCTCGCGAACGGATTGAACAATACGCAAAATTTCTGTTGCTTCTGAAAGTAGAACTCTCCCGATACAACGTATGAGTAGTTTCCCTAGGCCGTTCTAGTTATTCGTTTCGTGCATCAGAACTGCGAAAATTTGGAGTTTCTCAAGCGTTTCTTACTCAAAACTGCCATATCTCGCGAACGGATTGACCAATCCGCAAAGTTTCTGTTGCATCTGAAAGTAGAAACTCGCCCATTACAACGGTATGAGTAGTTTCCCCTAGGCCGTTCTAGTTATTCGTTTCGAGCATCAGAACTGCGAAAATTTGAGTTTCTCAAGCGTTTCTTACCTCAAAACTGCCATATCTCGCGAACGGATTGACCAATCCGCAAAGTTTCTGTTGCATCTGAAAGTAGAAACTCGCCCCATTACAACGGTATGAGTAGTTTTCCCTAGGCCGTTCTAGTTATTCGTTTCGAGCATCAGAACTGGAAATTTTGGAGTTTTCTCAAGCGTTTCTTACCTCAAAACTGCCATATCTCGCGAAAGATTGACCAATCGCAAAGTTTCTGTTGCATCTGAAAGTAGAAACTCGCCCCATTACAACGGTATGAGTAGTTTTCCCCTAGGCGTTCTAGTTATTCGTTTCGAGCATCAGAACTGCGAAAATTGGAGTTTCTCAAGCGTTTCTTACCTCAAAACTGCCATATCTCGCGAACGATTGACCAATCCGCAAAGTTTCTGTGTTGAAAGGGAAACTCGCCCCATTACAACGGTATGAGTAGTTTTCCCCTAGGCCGTTCTAGTTATTCGTTTCGAGCATCAGAACTGCGAAAATTTGGAGTTTCTCAAGCGCTTCTTACCTCAAAACTGCCATATCTCGCGAACGGATTGACCAATCCGCAAAGTTTCTGTTGCATCTGAAAGTAGAAACTCGCCCCATTACAACGGTATGAGTAGTTTTCCCCTAGGCCGTTCTAGTTATTCGTTTCGAGCATCAGAACTGCGAAAATTTGGAGTTTTCAAGCGTTCTTACCTCAAAACTGCCATATCTCGCGAACGGATTGACCAATCCGCAAAGTTTCTGTTGCATCTGAAAGTAGAAACTCGCCCATTACAACGGTTGAGTAGTTTTCCCCTAGGCCGTTCTAGTTATTCGTTTCGAGCATCAGAACTGCGAAAATTGGAGTTTCTCAAGCGTTCTTACCCAAAACTGCATATCTCGCGAACGGATTGACCAATCCGCAAAGTCGTTGCATCTGAAAGTAGAAACTCGCCCCATTACAACGGTATGAGTAGTTTTCCCCTAGGCCGTTCTAGTTATTCGTTTCGAGCATCAGAACTGCGAAAATTTGGAGTTTCTCAAGCGTTTCTTACCTCAAAACTGACATATCTCGCGAACGGATTGACCAATCCGCAAAGTTTCTGTTGCATCTGAAAGTAGAATCTCGCCCCATTACAACGGTATGAGTAGTTTTCCCCTAGGCCGTTCTAGTTATTCGTTTCGAGCATCAGAACTGCGAAAATTTGGAGTTTCTCAAGCGTTTCTTACCTCAAAACTGACATATCTCGCGAACGGATTGACCAATCCGCAAAGTTTCTGTTGCATCTGAAAGTAGAATCTCGCCCCATTACAACGGTATGAGTAGTTTTCTCCTAGGCCGTTCTAGTTATTCGTTTCGAGCAACAGAACTGCGAAAATTTGGAGTTTCTCAAGCGTTTCTTACCTCAAAACTGCCATATCTCGCGAACGGATTGACCAATCCGCAAAATTTCTGTTGCATCTGAAAGTAGAAACTCGCCCCATTACAACGGTATGAGTAGTTTTCCCCTAGGCCGTTCTAGTTATTCGTTTCGAGCATCAGAACTGCGAAAATTTGGAGTTTCTCAAGCGTTTCTTACCTCAAAACTGCCATATCTCGCGAACGGATTGACCAATCCGCAAAGTTTCTGTTGCATCTGAAAGTAGAAACTCGCCCCATTACAACGGTATGAGTAGTTTTCCCCTAGGCCATTCTAGTTATTCGTTTCGAGCATCAGAACTGCGAAAATTTTGAGTTTCTCAAGCGTTTCTTACCTCAAAACTGCCATATCTCGCGAACGGATTGACCAATCCGCAAAGTTTCTGTTGCATCTGAAAGTAGAAACTCGCCCCATTACAACGGTATGTGTAGTTTTCCCCTAGGCCGTTCTAGTTATTCGTTTCGAGCATCAGAACTGCGAAAATTTGGAGTTTCTCAAGCGTTTCTTACCTCAAAACTGACATATCTCGCGAACGGATTGACCAATCCGCAAAGTTTCTGTTGCATCTGAAAGTAGAAACTCGCCCCATTACAACGGTATGAGTAGTTTTCCCCTAGGCCGTTCTAGTTATTCGTTTCGAGCATCAGAACTGCGAAAATTTGGAGTTTCTCAAGCGTTTCTTACCTCAAAACTGCCATATCTCGCGAACGGATTGACCAATCCGCAAAGTTTCTGTTGCATCTGAAAGTAGAAACTCGCCCCATTACAACGGTATGAGTAGTTTTCCCCTAGGCCGTTCTAGTTATTCGTTTCGAGCATCAGAACTGCGAAAATTTTGAGTTTCTCAAGCGTTTCTTACCTCAAAACTGCCATATCTCGCGAACGGATTGACCAATCCGCAAAGTTTCTGTTGCATCTGAAAGTAGAAACTCGCCCCATTACAACGGTATGAGTAGTTTTCCCCTAGGCCGTTCTAGTTATTCGTTTCGAGCATCAGAACTGCGAAAATTTGGAGTTTCTCAAGCGTTTCTTACCTCAAAACTGCCATATCTCGCGAAGGGATTGACCAATTCGCAAAGTTTCTGTTGCATCTGAAAGTAGAAACTCGCCCCATTACAACGGTATGAGTAGTTTTCCCCTAGGCCATTCTAGTTATTCGTTTCGAGCATCAGAACTGCGAAAATTTTGAGTTTCTCAAGCGTTTCTTACCTCAAAACTGCCATATCTCGCGAACGGATTGACCAATCCGCAAAGTTTCTGTTGCATCTGAAAGTAGAAACTCGCCCCATTACAACGGTATGTGTAGTTTTCCCCTAGGCCGTTCTAGTTATTCGTTTCGAGCATCAGAACTGCGAAAATTTGGAGTTTCTCAAGCGTTTCTTACCTCAAAACTGACATATCTCGCGAACGGATTGACCAATCCGCAAAGTTTCTGTTGCATCTGAAAGTAGAAACTCGCCCCATTACAACGGTATGAGTAGTTTTCCCCTAGGCCGTTCTAGTTATTCGTTTCGAGCATCAGAACTGCGAAAATTTGGAGTTTCTCAAGCGTTTCTTACCTCAAAACTGCCATATCTCGCGAACGGATTGACCAATCCGCAAAGTTTCTGTTGCATCTGAAAGTAGAAACTCGCCCCATTACAACGGTATGAGTAGTTTTCCCCTAGGCCGTTCTAGTTATTCGTTTCGAGCATCAGAACTGCGAAAATTTGGAGTTTCTCAAGCGTTTCTTACCTCAAAACTGCCATATCTCGCGAACGGATTGACCAATCCGCAAAGTTTCTGTTGCATCTGAAAGTAGAAACTCGCCCCATTACAACGGTATGAGTAGTTTTCCCCTAGGCCGTTCTAGTTATTCGTTTCGAGCATCAGAACTGCGAAAATTTGGAGTTTCTCAAGCGTTTCTTACCTCAAAACTGTCATATCTTGCGAACGGATTGACCAATCCGCAAAGTTTCTGTTGCATCTGAAAGTAGAAACTCGCCCCATTACAACGGTATGTGTAGTTTTCCCCTAGGCCGTTCTAGTTATTCGTTTCGAGCATCAGAACTGCGAAAATTTGGAGTTTCTCAAGCGTTTCTTACCTCAAAACTGCCATATCTCGCGAACGGATTGAACAATACGCAAAATTTCTGTTGCATCTGAAAGTAGAAGCTCTCCCGATTACAACGGTATGAGTAGTTTTCCCCTAGGCCGTTCTAGTTATTCGTTTCGAGCATCAGAACTGCGAAAATTTGGAGTTTCTCAAGCGTTTCTTACCTCAAAACTGCCATATCTCGCGAACGGATTGACCAATCCGCAAAGTTTCTGTTGCATCTGAAAGTAGAAACTCGCCCCATTACAACGGTATGAGTAGTTTTCCCCTAGGCCGTTCTAGTTATTCGTTTCGAGCATCAGAACTGCGAAAATTTGGAGTTTCTCAAGCGTTTCTTACCTCAAAACTGCCATATCTCGCGAACGGATTGACCAATCCGCAAAGTTTCTGTTGCATCTGAAAGTAGAAACTCGCCCCATTACAACGGTATGAGTAGTTTTCCCCTAGGCCGTTCTAGTTATTCGTTTCGAGCATCAGAACTGCGAAATTTGGAGTTTCTCAAGCGTTTCTTACCTCAAAACTGCCATATCTCGCGAACGGATTGACCAATCCGCAAAGTTTCTGTTGCATCTGAAAGTAGAAACTCGCCCCATTACAACGGTATGAGTAGTTTTCCCCTAGGCCGTTCTAGTTATTCGTTTCGAGCATCAGAACTGCGAAAATTTGGAGTTTCTCAAGCGTTTCTTACCTCAAAACTGCCATATCTCGCGAACGGATTGACCAATCCGCAAAGTTTCTGTTGCATCTGAAAGTAGAAACTCGCCCCATTACAACGGTATGAGTAGTTTTCCCCTAGGCCGTTCTAGTTATTCGTTTCGAGCATCAGAACTGCGAAAATTTGGAGTTTCTCAAGCGCTTCTTACCTCAAAACTGCCATATCTCGCGAACGGATTGACCAATCCGCAAAGTTTCTGTTGCATCTGAAAGTAGAAACTCGCCCCATTACAACGGTATGAGTAGTTTTCCCCTAGGCCGTTCTAGTTATTCGTTTCGAGCATCAGAACTGCGAAAATTTGGAGTTTCTCAAGCGTTTCTTACCTCAAAACTGACATATCTCGCGAACGGATTGACCAATCCGCAAAGTTTCTGTTGCATCTGAAAGTAGAATCTCGCCCCATTACAACGGTATGAGTAGTTTTCCCCTAGGCCGTTCTAGTTATTCGTTTCGAGCATCAGAACTGCGAAAATTTGGAGTTTCTCAAGCGTTTCTTACCTCAAAACTGCCATATCTCGCGAACGGATTGACCAATCCGCAAAATTTCTGTTGCATCTGAAAGTAGAAACTCGCCCCATTACAACGGTATGAATAGTTTTCCCCTAGGCCGTTCTAGTTATTCGTTTCGAGCATCAGAACTGCGAAAATTTGGAGTTTCTCAAGCGTTTCTTACCTCAAAACTGCCATATCTCGCGAACGGATTGACCAATCCGCAAAGTTTCTGTTGCATCTGAAAGTAGAAACTCGCCCCATTACAACGGTATGAGTAGTTTTCCCCTAGGCCATTCTAGTTATTCGTTTCGAGCATCAGAACTGCGAAAATTTTGAGTTTCTCAAGCGTTTCTTACCTCAAAACTGCCATATCTCGCGAACGGATTGACCAATCCGCAAAGTTTCTGTTGCATCTGAAAGTAGAAACTTGCCCCATTACAACGGTATGTGTAGTTTTCCCCTAGGCCGTTCTAGTTATTCGTTTCGAGCATCAGAACTGCGAAAATTTGGAGTTTCTCAAGCGTTTCTTACCTCAAAACTGACATATCTCGCGAACGGATTGACCAATCCGCAAAGTTTCTGTTGCATCTGAAAGTAGAAACTCGCCCCATTACAACGGTATGAGTAGTTTTACCCTAGGCCGTTCTAGTTATTCGTTTCGAGCATCAGAACTGCGAAAATTTGGAGTTTCTCAAGCGTTTCTTACCTCAAAACTGCCATATCTCGCGAACGGATTGACCAATCCGCAAAGTTTCTGTTGCATCTGAAAGTAGAAACTCGCCCCATTACAACGGTATGAGTAGTTTTCCCCTAGGCCGTTCTAGTTATTCGTTTCGAGCATCAGAACTGGGAAAATTTGGAGTTTCTCAAGCGTTTCTTACCTCAAAACTGCCATATCTCGCGAACGGATTGACCAATCCGCAAAATTTCTGTTGCATCTGAAAGTAGAAACTCGCCCCATTACAACGGCATGAGTAGTTTTCCCCTAAGCCGTTCTAGTTATTCGTTTCGAGCATCAGAACTGCGAAAATTTGGAGTTTCTCAAGCGTTTCTTACCTCAAAACTGCCATATCTCGCGAACGGATTGACCAATCCGCGAAGTTTCTGTTGCATCCGAAAGTAGAAACTCGCCCCATTACAACGGTATGTGTAGTTTTCCCCTAGGCCGTTCTAGTTATTCGTTTCGAGCATCAGAACTGCGAAAATTTGGAGTTTCTCAAGCGTTTCTTACCTCAAAACTGCCATATCTCGCGAACGGATTGACCAATCCGCAAAATTTCTGTTGCATCTGAAAGTAGAAACTCGCCCCATTAGAACGGTATGAGTAGTTTTCCCCTAGGCCGTTCTAGTTATTCGTTTCGAGCATCAGAACTGCGAAAATTTGGAGTTTCTCAAGCGTTTCTTACCTCAAAACTGCCATATCTCGCGAACGGATTGACCAATCCGCAAAGTTTCTGTTGCATCTGAAAGTAGAAACTCGCCCCATTACAACGGTATGAGTAGTTTTCCCCTAGGCCATTCTAGTTATTCGTTTCGAGCATCAGAACTGCGAAAATTTTGAGTTTCTCAAGCGTTTCTTACCTCAAAACTGCCATATCTCGCGAACGGATTGACCAATCCGCAAAGTTTCTGTTGCATCTGAAAGTAGAAACTCGCCCCATTACAACGGTATGTGTAGTTTTCCCCTAGGCCGTTCTAGTTATTCGTTTCGAGCATCAGAACTGCGAAAATTTGGAGTTTCTCAAGCGTTTCTTACCTCAAAACTGACATATCTCGCGAACGGATTGACCAATCCGCAAAGTTTCTGTTGCATCTGAAAGTCGAAACTCGCCCCATTACAACGGTATGAGTAGTTTTCCCCTAGGCCGTTCTAGTTATTCGTTTCGAGCATCAGAACTGCGAAAATTTGGAGTTTCTCAAGCGTTTCTTACCTCAAAACTGCCATATCTCGCGAACGGATTGACCAATCCGCAAAGTTTCTGTTGCATCTGAAAGTAGAAACTCGCCCCATTACAACGGTATGAGTAGTTTTCCCCTAGGCCGTTCTAGTTATTCGTTTCGAGCATCAGAACTGCGAAAATTTTGAGTTTCTCAAGCGTTTCTTACCTCAAAACTGCCATATCTCGCGAACGGATTGACCAATCCGCAAAGTTTCTGTTGCATCTGAAAGTAGAAACTCGCCCCATTACAACGGTATGAGTAGTTTTCCCCTAGGCCGTTCTAGTTATTCGTTTCGAGCATCAGAACTGCGAAAATTTGGAGTTTCTCAAGCGTTTCTTACCTCAAAACTGTCATATCTCGCGAACGGATTGACCAATCCGCAAAGTTTCTGTTGCATCTGAAAGTAGAAACTCGCCCCATTACAACGGTATGTGTAGTTTTCCCCTAGGCCGTTCTAGTTATTCGTTTCGAGCATCAGAACTGCGAAAATTTGGAGTTTCTCAAGCGTTTCTTACCTCAAAACTGCCATATCTCGCGAACGGATTGAACAATACGCAAAATTTCTGTTGCATCTGAAAGTAGAAGCTCTCCCGATTACAACGGTATGAGTAGTTTTCCCCTAGGCCGTTCTAGTTATTCGTTTCGAGCATCAGAACTGCGAAAATTTGGAGTTTCTCAAGCGTTTCTTACCTCAAAACTGCCATATCTCGCGAACGGATTGACCAATCCGCAAAGTTTCTGTTGCATCTGAAAGTAGAAACTCGCCCCATTACAACGGTATGAGTAGTTTTCCCCTAGGCCGTTCTAGTTATTCGTTTCGAGCATCAGAACTGCGAAATTTGGAGTTTCTCAAGCGTTTCTTACCTCAAAACTGCCATATCTCGCGAACGGATTGACCAATCCGCAAAGTTTCTGTTGCATCTGAAAGTAGAAACTCGCCCCATTACAACGGTATGAGTAGTTTTCCCCTAGGCCGTTCTAGTTATTCGTTTCGAGCATCAGAACTGCGAAAATTTGGAGTTTCTCAAGCGTTTCTTACCTCAAAACTGCCATATCTCGCGAACGGATTGACCAATCCGCAAAGTTTCTGTTGCATCTGAAAGTAGAAACTCGCCCCATTACAACGGTATGAGTAGTTTTCCCCTAGGCCGTTCTAGTTATTCGTTTCGAGCATCAGAACTGCGAAAATTTGGAGTTTCTCAAGCGCTTCTTACCTCAAAACTGCCATATCTCGCGAACGGATTGACCAATCCGCAAAGTTTCTGTTGCATCTGAAAGTAGAAACTCGCCCCATTACAACGGTATGAGTAGTTTTCCCCTAGGCCGTTCTAGTTATTCGTTTCGAGCATCAGAACTGCGAAAATTTGGAGTTTCTCAAGCGTTTCTTACCTCAAAACTGACATATCTCGCGAACGGATTGACCAATCCGCAAAGTTTCTGTTGCATCTGAAAGTAGAATCTCGCCCCATTACAACGGTATGAGTAGTTTTCCCCTAGGCCGTTCTAGTTATTCGTTTCGAGCATCAGAACTGCGAAAATTTGGAGTTTCTCAAGCGTTTCTTACCTCAAAACTGCCATATCTCGCGAACGGATTGACCAATCCGCAAAATTTCTGTTGCATCTGAAAGTAGAAACTCGCCCCATTACAACGGTATGAATAGTTTTCCCCTAGGCCGTTCTAGTTATTCGTTTCGAGCATCAGAACTGCGAAAATTTGGAGTTTCTCAAGCGTTTCTTACCTCAAAACTGCCATATCTCGCGAACGGATTGACCAATCCGCAAAGTTTCTGTTGCATCTGAAAGTAGAAACTCGCCCCATTACAACGGTATGAGTAGTTTTCCCCTAGGCCATTCTAGTTATTCGTTTCGAGCATCAGAACTGCGAAAATTTTGAGTTTCTCAAGCGTTTCTTACCTCAAAACTGCCATATCTCGCGAACGGATTGACCAATCCGCAAAGTTTCTGTTGCATCTGAAAGTAGAAACTTGCCCCATTACAACGGTATGTGTAGTTTTCCCCTAGGCCGTTCTAGTTATTCGTTTCGAGCATCAGAACTGCGAAAATTTGGAGTTTCTCAAGCGTTTCTTACCTCAAAACTGACATATCTCGCGAACGGATTGACCAATCCGCAAAGTTTCTGTTGCATCTGAAAGTAGAAACTCGCCCCATTACAACGGTATGAGTAGTTTTACCCTAGGCCGTTCTAGTTATTCGTTTCGAGCATCAGAACTGCGAAAATTTGGAGTTTCTCAAGCGTTTCTTACCTCAAAACTGCCATATCTCGCGAACGGATTGACCAATCCGCAAAGTTTCTGTTGCATCTGAAAGTAGAAACTCGCCCCATTACAACGGTATGAGTAGTTTTCCCCTAGGCCGTTCTAGTTATTCGTTTCGAGCATCAGAACTGGGAAAATTTGGAGTTTCTCAAGCGTTTCTTACCTCAAAACTGCCATATCTCGCGAACGGATTGACCAATCCGCAAAATTTCTGTTGCATCTGAAAGTAGAAACTCGCCCCATTACAACGGCATGAGTAGTTTTCCCCTAAGCCGTTCTAGTTATTCGTTTCGAGCATCAGAACTGCGAAAATTTGGAGTTTCTCAAGCGTTTCTTACCTCAAAACTGCCATATCTCGCGAACGGATTGACCAATCCGCGAAGTTTCTGTTGCATCCGAAAGTAGAAACTCGCCCCATTACAACGGTATGTGTAGTTTTCCCCTAGGCCGTTCTAGTTATTCGTTTCGAGCATCAGAACTGCGAAAATTTGGAGTTTCTCAAGCGTTTCTTACCTCAAAACTGCCATATCTCGCGAACGGATTGACCAATCCGCAAAATTTCTGTTGCATCTGAAAGTAGAAACTCGCCCCATTAGAACGGTATGAGTAGTTTTCCCCTAGGCCGTTCTAGTTATTCGTTTCGAGCATCAGAACTGCGAAAATTTTGAGTTTCTCAAGCGTTTCTTACCTCAAAACTGCCATATCTCGAGAACGGATTGACCGATCCGCAAAATTTCTGTTGCATCTGAAAGTAGAAACTCGCCCCATTACAACGGTATGAGTAGTTTTCCCCTAGGCCGTTCTAGTTATTCGTTTCGAGCATCAGAACTGCGAAAATTTTGAGTTTCTCAAGCGTTTCTTACCTCAAAACTGACATATCTCGCGAACGGATTGACCAATCCGCAAAGTTTCTGTTGCATCTGAAAGTAGAAACTCGCCCCATTACAACGGTATGAGTAGTTTTCCCCTAGGCCGTTCTAGTTATTCGTTTCGAGCATCAGAACTGCGAAAATTTGGAGTTTCTCAAGCGTTTCTTACCTCAAAACTGCCATATCTCGAGAACGGATTGACCGATCCGCAAAATTTCTGTTGCATCTGAAAGTAGAGACTCGCCCCATTACAACGGTATGAGTAGTCTTCCCCTAGGCCGTTCTAGTTATTCGTTTCGAGCATCAGAACTGGGAAAATTTGGAGTTTCTCAAGCGTTTCTTACCTCAAAACTGCCATATCTCGCGAACGGATTGACCAATCCGCAAAATTTCTGTTGCATCTGAAAGTAGAAACTCGCCCCATTACAACGGCATGAGTAGTTTTCCTCTAAGCCGTTCTAGTTATTCGTTTCGAGCATCAGAACTGCGAAAATTTTGAGTTTCTCAACCGTTTCTTACCTCAAAACTGCCATATCTCGCGAATGGATTGACCAATCCGCAAAGTTTCTGTTGCATCTGAAAGTAGAAACTCGCCCCATTACAACGGTATGAGTAGTTTTCCCCTAGGCCGTTCTAGTTATTCGTTTCGAGCATCAGAACTGCGAAAATTTGGAGTTTCTCAAGCGTTTCTTACCTCAAAACTGCCATATCTCGCGAACGGATTGACCAATCCGCAAAGTTTCTGTTGCATCTGAAAGTAGAAACTCGCCCCATTACAACGGTATGAGTAGTTTTCCCCTAGGCCGTTCTACTTATTCGTTTCGAGCATCAGAACTGCGAAAATTTTGAGTTTCTCAAGCGTTTCTTACCTCAAAACTGCCATATCTCGCGAACGGATTGACCAATCCGCAAAGTTTCTGTTGCATCTGAAAGTAGAAGCTCTCCCGATTACAACGGTATGAGTAGTTTTCCCCTAGGCCGTTCTAGTTATTCGTTTCGAGCATCAGAACTGCGAAAATTTTGAGTTTCTCAAGCGTTTCTTACCTCAAAACTGCCATATCTCGCGGACGGATTGACCGATCCGCAAAATTTCTGTTGCATCTGAAAGTAGAAACTCGCCCCATTACAACGGTATGAGTAGTTTTCCCCTAGGCCGTTCTAGTTATTCGTTTCGAGCATCAGAACTGGGAAAATTTGGAGTTTCTCAAGCGTTTCTTACCTCAAAACTGCCATATCTCGCGAACGGATTGTCCAATCCGCAAAATTTCTGTTGCATCTGAAAGTAGAAACTCGCCCCATTAAAACGGCATGAGTAGTTTTCCCCTAAGCCGTTCTAGTTATTCGTTTCGAGCATCAGAACTGCGAAAATTTTGAGTTTCTCAAGCGTTTCTTACCTCAAAACTGCCATATCTCGCGAATGGATTGACCAATCCGCAAAGTTTCTGTTGCATCTGAAAGTATAAACTCGCCCCATTACAACGGTATGAGTAGTTTTCCCCTAGGCCGTTCTAGTTATTCGTTTCGAGCATCAGAACTGCGAAAATTTGGAGTTTCTCAAGCTTTTCTTACCTCAAAACTGCCATATCTCGCGAACGGATTGACCAATCCGCAAAGTTTCTGTTGCATCTGAAAGTAGAAACTCGCCCCATTACAACGGTATGAGTAGTTTTCCCCTAGGCCGTTCTAGTTATTCGTTTCGAGCATCAGAACTGGGAAAATTTGGAGTTTCTCAAGCGTTTCTTACCTCAAAACTGCCATATCTCGCGAACGGATTGACCAATCCGCAAAATTTCTGTTGCATCTGAAAGTAGAAACTCGCCCCATTACAACGGCATGAGTAGTTTTCCCCTAAGCCGTTCTAGTTATTCGTTTCGAGCATCAGAACTGCGAAAATTTGGAGTTTCTCAAGCGTTTCTTACCTCAAAACTGCCATATCTCGCGAACGGATTGACCAATCCGCGAAGTTTCTGTTGCATCCGAAAGTAGAAACTCGCCCCATTACAACGGTATGTGTAGTTTTCCCCTAGGCCGTTCTAGTTATTCGTTTCGAGCATCAGAACTGCGAAAATTTGGAGTTTCTCAAGCGTTTCTTACCTCAAAACTGCCATATCTCGCGAACGGATTGACCAATCCGCAAAATTTCTGTTGCATCTGAAAGTAGAAACTCGCCCCATTACAACGGTATGAGTAGTTTTCCCCTAGGCCGTTCTAGTTATTCGTTTCGAGCATCAGAACTGCGAAAATTTTGAGTTTCTCAAGCGTTTCTTACCTCAAAACTGCCATATCTCGAGAACGGATTGACCGATCCGCAAAATTTCTGTTGCATCTGAAAGTAGAAACTCGCCCCATTACAACGGTATGAGTAGTTTTCCCCTAGGCCGTTCTAGTTATTCGTTTCGAGCATCAGAACTGCGAAAATTTTGAGTTTCTCAAGCGTTTCTTACCTCAAAACTGCCATATCTCGAGAACGGATTGACCGATCCGCAAAATTTCTGTTGCATCTGAAAGTAGAAACTCGCCCCATTACAACGGTATGAGTAGTCTTCCCCTAGGCCGTTCTAGTTATTCGTTTCGAGCATCAGAACTGGGAAAATTTGGAGTTTCTCAAGCGTTTCTTACCTCAAAACTGCCATATCTCGCGAACGGATTGACCAATCCGCAAAATTTCTGTTGCATCTGAAAGTAGAAACTCGCCCCATTACAACGGCATGAGTAGTTTTCCCCTAAGCCGTTCTAGTTATTCGTTTCGAGCATCAGAACTGCGAAAATTTGGAGTTTCTCAAGCGTTTCTTACCTCAAAACTGCCATATCTCGCGAACGGATTGACCAATCCGCGAAGTTTCTGTTGCATCCGAAAGTAGAAACTCGCCCCATTACAACGGTATGTGTAGTTTTCCCCTAGGCCGTTCTAGTTATTCGTTTCGAGCATCAGAACTGCGAAAATTTGGAGTTTCTCAAGCGTTTCTTACCTCAAAACTGCCATATCTCGCGAACGGATTGACCAATCCGCAAAATTTCTGTTGCATCTGAAAGTAGAAACTCGCCCCATTACAACGGTATGAGTAGTTTTCCCCTAGGCCGTTCTAGTTATTCGTTTCGAGCATCAGAACTGCGAAAATTTTGAGTTTCTCAAGCGTTTCTTACCTCAAAACTGCCATATCTCGAGAACGGATTGACCGATCCGCAAAATTTCTGTTGCATCTGAAAGTAGAAACTCGCCCCATTACAACGGTATGAGTAGTTTTCCCCTAGGCCGTTCTAGTTATTCGTTTCGAGCATCAGAACTGCGAAAATTTTGAGTTTCTCAAGCGTTTCTTACCTCAAAACTGCCATATCTCGAGAACGGATTGACCGATCCGCAAAATTTCTGTTGCATCTGAAAGTAGAAACTCGCCCCATTACAACGGTATGAGTAGTCTTCCCCTAGGCCGTTCTAGTTATTCGTTTCGAGCATCAGAACTGGGAAAATTTGGAGTTTCTCAAGCGTTTCTTACCTCAAAACTGCCATATCTCGCGAACGGATTGACCAATCCGCAAAATTTCTGTTGCATCTGAAAGTAGAAACTCGCCCCATTACAACGGCATGAGTAGTTTTCCTCTAAGCCGTTCTAGTTATTCGTTTCGAGCATCAGAACTGCGAAAATTTTGAGTTTCTCAACCGTTTCTTACCTCAAAACTGCCATATCTCGCGAATGGATTGACCAATCCGCAAAGTTTCTGTTGCATCTGAAAGTAGAAACTCGCCCCATTACAACGGTATGAGTAGTTTTCCCCTAGGCCGTTCTAGTTATTCGTTTCGAGCATCAGAACTGCGAAAATTTGGAGTTTCTCAAGCGTTTCTTACCTCAAAACTGCCATATCTCGCGAACGGATTGACCAATCCGCAAAGTTTCTGTTGCATCTGAAAGTAGAAACTCGCCCCATTACAACGGTATGAGTAGTTTTCCCCTAGGCCGTTCTACTTATTCGTTTCGAGCATCAGAACTGCGAAAATTTTGAGTTTCTCAAGCGTTTCTTACCTCAAAACTGCCATATCTCGCGAACGGATTGACCAATCCGCAAAGTTTCTGTTGCATCTGAAAGTAGAAGCTCTCCCGATTACAACGGTATGAGTAGTTTTCCCCTAGGCCGTTCTAGTTATTCGTTTCGAGCATCAGAACTGCGAAAATTTTGAGTTTCTCAAGCGTTTCTTACCTCAAAACTGCCATATCTCGCGGACGGATTGACCGATCCGCAAAATTTCTGTTGCATCTGAAAGTAGAAACTCGCCCCATTACAACGGTATGAGTAGTTTTCCCCTAGGCCGTTCTAGTTATTCGTTTCGAGCATCAGAACTGGGAAAATTTGGAGTTTCTCAAGCGTTTCTTACCTCAAAACTGCCATATCTCGCGAACGGATTGTCCAATCCGCAAAATTTCTGTTGCATCTGAAAGTAGAAACTCGCCCCATTAAAACGGCATGAGTAGTTTTCCCCTAAGCCGTTCTAGTTATTCGTTTCGAGCATCAGAACTGCGAAAATTTTGAGTTTCTCAAGCGTTTCTTACCTCAAAACTGCCATATCTCGCGAATGGATTGACCAATCCGCAAAGTTTCTGTTGCATCTGAAAGTATAAACTCGCCCCATTACAACGGTATGAGTAGTTTTCCCCTAGGCCGTTCCAGTTATTCGTTTCGAGCATCAGAACTGCGAAAATTTGGAGTTTCTCAAGCTTTTCTTACCTCAAAACTGCCATATCTCGCGAACGGATTGACCAATCCGCAAAGTTTCTGTTGCATCTGAAAGTAGAAACTCGCCCCATTACAACGGTATGAGTAGTTTTCCCCTAGGCCGTTCTAGTTATTCGTTTCGAGCATCAGAACTGGGAAAATTTGGAGTTTCTCAAGCGTTTCTTACCTCAAAACTGCCATATCTCGCGAACGGATTGACCAATCCGCAAAATTTCTGTTGCATCTGAAAGTAGAAACTCGCCCCATTACAACGGCATGAGTAGTTTTCCCCTAAGCCGTTCTAGTTATTCGTTTCGAGCATCAGAACTGCGAAAATTTGGAGTTTCTCAAGCGTTTCTTACCTCAAAACTGCCATATCTCGCGAACGGATTGACCAATCCGCGAAGTTTCTGTTGCATCCGAAAGTAGAAACTCGCCCCATTACAACGGTATGTGTAGTTTTCCCCTATGCCGTTCTAGTTATTCGTTTCGAGCATCAGAACTGCGAAAATTTGGAGTTTCTCAAGCGTTTCTTACCTCAAAACTGCCATATCTCGCGAACGGATTGACCAATCCGCAAAATTTCTGTTGCATCTGAAAGTAGAAACTCGTCCCATTACAACGGCATGAGTAGTTTTCCTCTAAGCCGTTCTAGTTATTCGTTTCGAGCATCAGAACTGCGAAAATTTTGAGTTTCTCAACCGTTTCTTACCTCAAAACTGCCATATCTCGCGAATGGATTGACCAATCCGCAAAGTTTCTGTTGCATCTGAAAGTAGAAACTCGCCCCATTACAACGGTATGAGTAGTTTTCCCCTAGGCCGTTCTAGTTATTCGTTTCGAGCATCAGAACTGCGAAAATTTGGAGTTTCTCAAGCGTTTCTTACCTCAAAACTGCCATATCTCGCGAACGGATTGACCAATCCGCAAAGTTTCTGTTGCATCTGAAAGTAGAAACTCGCCCCATTACAACGGTATGAGTAGTTTTCCCCTAGGCCGTTCTACTTACTCGTTTCGAGCATCAGAACTGCGAAAATTTTGAGTTTCTCAAGCGTTTCTTACCTCAAAACTGCCATATCTCGCGAACGGATTGACCAATCCGCAAAGTTTCTGTTGCATCTGAAAGTAGAAGCTCTCCCGATTACAACGGTATGAGTAGTTTTTCCCTAGGCCGTTCTAGTTATTCGTTTCGAGCATCAGAACTGCGAAAATTTTGAGTTTCTCAAGCGTTTCTTACCTCAAAACTGCCATATCTCGCGGACGGATTGACCGATCCGCAAAATTTCTGTTGCATCTGAAAGTAGAAACTCGCCCCATTACAACGGTATGAGTAGTTTTCCCCTAGGCCGTTCTAGTTATTCGTTTCGAGCATCAGAACTGGGAAAATTTGGAGTTTCTCAAGCGTTTCTTACCTCAAAACTGCCATATCTCGCGAACGGATTGACCAATCCGCAAAATTTCTGTTGCATCTGAAAGTAGAAACTCGCCCCATTAAAACGGCATGAGTAGTTTTCCCCTAAGCCGTTCTAGTTATTCGTTTCGAGCATCAGAACTGCGAAAATTTTGAGTTTCTCAAGCGTTTCTTACCTCAAAACTGCCATATCTCGCGAATGGATTGACCAATCCGCAAAGTTTCTGTTGCATCTGAAAGTATAAACTCGCCCCATTACAACGGTATGAGTAGTTTTCCCCTAGGCCGTTCTAGTTATTCGTTTCGAGCATCAGAACTGCGAAAATTTGGAGTTTCTCAAGCTTTTCTTACCTCAAAACTGCCATATCTCGCGAACGGATTGACCAATCCGCAAAGTTTCTGTTGCATCTGAAAGTAGAAACTCGCCCCATTACAACGGTATGAGTAGTTTTCCCCTAGGCCGTTCTAGTTATTCGTTTCGAGCATCAGAACTGGGAAAATTTGGAGTTTCTCAAGCGTTTCTTACCTCAAAACTGCCATATCTCGCGAACGGATTGACCAATCCGCAAAATTTCTGTTGCATCTGAAAGTAGAAACTCGCCCCATTACAACGGCATGAGTAGTTTTCCCCTGAGCCGTTCTAGTTATTCGTTTCGAGCATCAGAACTGCGAAAATTTGGAGTTTCTCAAGCGTTTCTTACCTCAAAACTGCCATATCTCGCGAACGGATTGACCAATCCGCGAAGTTTCTGTTGCATCCGAAAGTAGAAACTCGCCCCATTACAACGGTATGTGTAGTTTTCCCCTAGCCCGTTCTAGTTATTCGTTTCGAGCATCAGAACTGCGAAAATTTGGAGTTTCTCAAGCGTTTCTTACCTCAAAACTGCCATATCTCGCGAACGGATTGACCAATCCGCAAAGTTTCTGTTGCATCTGAAAGTAGAAACTCGCCCCATTACAACGGTATGAGTAGTTTTCCCCTAGGCCGTTCTAGTTATTCGTTTCGAGCATCAGAACTGCGAAAATTTGGAGTTTCTCAAGCGTTTCTTACCTCAAAACTGCCATATCTCGCGAACGGATTGACCAATCCTCAAAGTTTCTGTTGCATCTGAAAGTAGAAACTCGCCCCATTACAACGGTATGAGCAGTTTTCCCCTAGGCCGTTCTAGTTATTCGTTTCGAGCATCAGAACTGCGAAAATTTGGAGTTTCACAAGCGTTTCTTACCTCAAAACTGCCATATCTCGCGAACGGATTGAACAATACGCAAAATTTCTGTTGCATCTGAAAGTAGAAGCTCTCCCGATTACAGCGGTATGAGTAGTTTTCCCCTAGGCCGTTCTAGTTATTCGTTTCGAGCATCAGAACTGCGAAAATTTGGAGTGTCTCAAGCGTTTCTTACCTCAAAACTGCCATATCTCGCGAACGGATTGACCAATCCGCGAAGTTTCTGTTGCATCCGAAAGTAGAAACTCGCCCCATTACAACGGTATGAGTAGTTTTCCCCTAGGCCGTTCTAGTTATTCGTTTCGAGCATCAGAACTGCGAAATTTGGAGTTTCTCAAGCGTTTCCTACCTCAAAACTGCCATATCTCGCGAACGGATTGACCAATCCGCAAAGTTTCTGTTGCATCTGAAAGTAGAAACTCGCCCCATTGCAACGGTATGAGTAGTTTTCCCCTAGGCCGTTCTAGTTATTCGTTTCGAGCATCAGAACTGCGAAAATTTGGAGTTTCTCAAGCGTTTCTTACCTCAAAACTGCCATATCTCGCGAACGGATTGACCAATCCGCAAAGTTTCTGTTGCATCTGAAAGTAGAAACTCGCCCCATTACAACGGTATGAGTAGTTTTCCCCTAGGCCGTTCTAGTTATTCGTTTCGAGCATCAGAACTGCGAAAATTTGGAGTTTCTCAAGCGTTTCTTACCTCAAAACTGCCATATCTCGCGAAC
Source organism: Ptiloglossa arizonensis (assembly GCF_051014685.1). Taxonomy (NCBI): domain Eukaryota; kingdom Metazoa; phylum Arthropoda; class Insecta; order Hymenoptera; family Colletidae; genus Ptiloglossa; species Ptiloglossa arizonensis. Next base: position 10,041 of record NW_027480161.1, on the reverse strand, counting down.
GGATTGACCAATCCGCAAAGTTTCTGTTGCATCTGAAAGTAGAAACTCGCCCCATTACAACGGTATGAGTAGTTTTCCCCTAGGCCGTTCTAGTTATTCGTTTCGAGCATCAGAACTGCGAAAATTTGGAGTTTCTCAAGCGTTTCTTACCTCAAAACTGACATATCTCGCGAACGGATTGACCAATCCGCAAAGTTTCTGTTGCATCTGAAAGTAGAATCTCGCCCCATTACAACGGTATGAGTAGTTTTCCCCTAGGCCGTTCTAGTTATTCGTTTCGAGCATCAGAACTGCGAAAATTTGGAGTTTCTCAAGCGTTTCTTACATCAAAACTGCCATATCTCGCGAACGGATTGACCAATCCGCAAAATTTCTGTTGCATCTGAAAGTAGAAACTCGCCCCATTACAACGGTATGAGTAGTTTTCCCCTAGGCCGTTCTAGTTATTCGTTTCGAGCATCAGAACTGCGAAAATTTGGAGTTTCTCAAGCGTTTCTTACTTCAAAACTGCCATATCTCGCGAACGGATTGACCAATCCGCAAAGTTTCTGTTGCATCTGAAAGTAGAAACTCGCCCCATTACAACGGTATGAGTAGTTTTCCCCTAGGCCATTCTAGTTATTCGTTTCGAGCATCAGAACTGCGAAAATTTTGAGTTTCTCAAGCGTTTCTTACCTCAAAACTGCCATATCTCGCGAACGGATTGACCAATCCGCAAAGTTTCTGTTGCATCTGAAAGTAGAAACTCGCCCCATTACAACGGTATGTGTAGTTTTCCCCTAGGCCGTTCTAGTTATTCGTTTCGAGCATCAGAACTGCGAAAATTTGGAGTTTCTCAAGCGTTTCTTACCTCAAAACTGACATATCTCGCGAACGGATTGACCAATCCGCAAAGTTTCTGTTGCATCTGAAAGTAGAAACTCGCCCCATTACAACGGTATGAGTAGTTTTCCCCTAGGCCGTTCTAGTTATTCGTTTCGAGCATCAGAACTGCGAAAATTTGGAGTTTCTCAAGCGTTTCTTACCTCAAAACTGCCATATCTCGCGAACGGATTGACCGATCCGCAAAATTTCTGTTGCATCTGAAAGTAGAAACCCGCCCCATTACAACGGTATGAGTAGTTTTCCCCTAAGCCGTTCTAGTTATTCGTTTCGAGCATCAGAACTGCGAAAATTTTGAGTTTCTCAAGCGTTTCTTACCTCAAAACTGCCATATCTCGCGAATGGATTGACCAATCCGCAAAGTTTCTGTTGCATCTGAAAGTATAAACTCGCCCCATTACAACGGTATGAGTAGTTTTCCCCTAGGCCGTTCTAGTTATTCGTTTCGAGCATCAGAACTGCGAAAATTTGGAGTTTCTCAAGCTTTTCTTACCTCAAAACTGCCATATCTCGCGAACGGATTGACCAATCCGCAAAGTTTCTGTTGCATCTGAAAGTAGAAACTCGCCCCATTACAACGGTATGAGTAGTTTTCCCCTAGGCCGTTCTAGTTATTCGTTTCGAGCATCAGAACTGGGAAAATTTGGAGTTTCTCAAGCGTTTCTTACCTCAAAACTGCCATATCTCGCGAACGGATTGACCAATCCGCAAAATTTCTGTTGCATCTGAAAGTAGAAACTCGCCCCATTACAACGGCATGAGTAGTTTTCCCCTGAGCCGTTCTAGTTATTCGTTTCGAGCATCAGAACTGCGAAAATTTGGAGTTTCTCAAGCGTTTCTTACCTCAAAACTGCCATATCTCGCGAACGGATTGACCAATCCGCGAAGTTTCTGTTGCATCCGAAAGTAGAAACTCGCCCCATTACAACGGTATGTGTAGTTTTCCCCTAGCCCGTTCTAGTTATTCGTTTCGAGCATCAGAACTGCGAAAATTTGGAGTTTCTCAAGCGTTTCTTACCTCAAAACTGCCATATCTCGCGAACGGATTGACCAATCCGCAAAGTTTCTGTTGCATCTGAAAGTAGAAACTCGCCCCATTACAACGGTATGAGTAGTTTTCCCCTAGGCCGTTCTAGTTATTCGTTTCGAGCATCAGAACTGCGAAAATTTGGAGTTTCTCAAGCGTTTCTTACCTCAAAACTGCCATATCTCGCGAACGGATTGACCAATCCTCAAAGTTTCTGTTGCATCTGAAAGTAGAAACTCGCCCCATTACAACGGTATGAGCAGTTTTCCCCTAGGCCGTTCTAGTTATTCGTTTCGAGCATCAGAACTGCGAAAATTTGGAGTTTCACAAGCGTTTCTTACCTCAAAACTGCCATATCTCGCGAACGGATTGAACAATACGCAAAATTTCTGTTGCATCTGAAAGTAGAAGCTCTCCCGATTACAGCGGTATGAGTAGTTTTCCCCTAGGCCGTTCTAGTTATTCGTTTCGAGCATCAGAACTGCGAAAATTTGGAGTGTCTCAAGCGTTTCTTACCTCAAAACTGCCATATCTCGCGAACGGATTGACCAATCCGCGAAGTTTCTGTTGCATCCGAAAACTCGCCCATTACAACGGTATGAGTAGTTTTCCCTAGGCCGTTCTAGTTATTCGTTTCGAGCATCAGAACTGCGAAATTTGGAGTTTCTCAAGCGTTTCCTACCTCAAAACTGCCATATCTCGCGAACGGATTGACCAATCCGCAAAGTTTCTGTTGCATCTGAAAGTAGAAACTCGCCCCATTGCAACGGTATGAGTAGTTTTCCCCTAGGCCGTTCTAGTTATTCGTTTCGAGCATCAGAACTGCGAAAATTTGGAGTTTCTCAAGCGTTTCTTACCTCAAAACTGCCATATCTCGCGAACGGATTGACCAATCCGCAAAGTTTCTGTTGCATCTGAAAGTAGAAACTCGCCCCATTACAACATTACAACGGTATGAGTAGTTTTCCCCTAGGCCGTTCTAGTTATTCGTTTCGAGCATCAGAACTGCGAAAATTTGGAGTTTCTCAAGCGTTTCTTACCTCAAAACTGCCATATCTCGCGAACGGATTGACCAATCCGCAAAGTTTCTGTTGCATCTGAAAGTAGAAACTCGCCCCATTACAACGGTATGAGTAGTTTTCCCCTAGGCCGTTCTAGTTATTCGTTTCGAGCATCAGAACTGCGAAAATTTGGAGTTTCTCAAGCGTTTCTTACCTCAAAACTGACATATCTCGCGAACGGATTGACCAATCCGCAAAGTTTCTGTTGCATCTGAAAGTAGAATCTCGCCCCATTACAACGGTATGAGTAGTTTTCCCCTAGGCCGTTCTAGTTATTCGTTTCGAGCATCAGAACTGCGAAAATTTGGAGTTTCTCAAGCGTTTCTTACATCAAAACTGCCATATCTCGCGAACGGATTGACCAATCCGCAAAATTTCTGTTGCATCTGAAAGTAGAAACTCGCCCCATTACAACGGTATGAGTAGTTTTCCCCTAGGCCGTTCTAGTTATTCGTTTCGAGCATCAGAACTGCGAAAATTTGGAGTTTCTCAAGCGTTTCTTACCTCAAAACTGCCATATCTCGCGAACGGATTGACCAATCCGCAAAGTTTCTGTTGCATCTGAAAGTAGAAACTCGCCCCATTACAACGGTATGAGTAGTTTTCCCCTAGGCCATTCTAGTTATTCGTTTCGAGCATCAGAACTGCGAAAATTTTGAGTTTCTCAAGCGTTTCTTACCTCAAAACTGCCATATCTCGCGAACGGATTGACCAATCCGCAAAGTTTCTGTTGCATCTGAAAGTAGAAACTCGCCCCATTACAACGGTATGTGTAGTTTTCCCCTAGGCCGTTCTAGTTATTCGTTTCGAGCATCAGAACTGCGAAAATTTGGAGTTTCTCAAGCGTTTCTTACCTCAAAACTGACATATCTCGCGAACGGATTGACCAATCCGCAAAGTTTCTGTTGCATCTGAAAGTAGAAACTCGCCCCATTACAACGGTATGAGTAGTTTTCCCCTAGGCCGTTCTAGTTATTCGTTTCGAGCATCAGAACTGCGAAAATTTGGAGTTTCTCAAGCGTTTCTTACCTCAAAACTGCCATATCTCGCGAACGGATTGACCGATCCGCAAAATTTCTGTTGCATCTGAAAGTAGAAACCCGCCCCATTACAACGGTATGAGTAGTTTTCCCCTAGGCCGTTCTAGTTATTCGTTTCGAGCATCAGAACTGGGAAAATTTGGAGTTTCTCAAGCGTTTCTTACCTCAAAACTGCCATATCTCGCGAACGGATTGACCAATCCGCAAAATTTCTGTTGCACCTGAAAGTAGAAACTCGCCCCATTACAACTGTATGAGTAGTTTTCCCCATAGCCGTTCTAGTTATTCGTTTCGAGCATCAGAACTGCGAAAATTTTGAGTTTCTCAAGCGTTTCTTACCTCAAAACTGCCATATCTCGCGAACGGATTGACCAATCCGCAAAGTTTCTGTTGCATCTGAAAGTAGAAACTCGCCCCATTACAACGGTATGAGTAGTTTTCCCCTAGGCCGTTCTAGTTATTCGTTTCGAGCATCAGAACTGCGAAAATTTTGAGTTTCTCAAGCGTTTCTTACCTCAAAACTGCCATATCTCGCGAACGGATTGACCAATCCGCAAAGTTTCTGTTGCATCTGAAAGTAGAAGCTCTCCCGATTACAACGGTATGAGTAGTTTTCCCCTAGGCCGTTCTAGTTATTCGTTTCGAGCATCAGAACTGCGAAAATTTTGAGTTTCTCAAGCGTTTCTTACCTCAAAACTGCCATATCTCGCGAACGGATTGACCAATCCGCAAAGTTTCTGTTGCATCTGAAAGTAGAAACTCGCCCCATTACAACGGTATGTGTAGTTTTCCCCTAGGCCGTTCTAGTTATTCGTTTCGAGCATCAGAACTGCGAAAATTTGGAGTTTCTCAAGCGTTTCTTACCTCAAAACTGCCATATCTCGCGAACGGATTGACCAATCCGCAAAGTTTCTGTTGCATCTGAAAGTAGAAACTCGCCCCATTACAACGGTATGAGTAGTTTTCCCCTAGGCCGTTCTAGTTATTCGTTTCGAGCATCAGAACTGCGAAAATTTTGAGTTTCTCAAGCGTTTCTTACCTCAAAACTGACATATCTCGCGAACGGATTGACCAATCCGCAAAGTTTCTGTTGCATCTGAAAGTAGAAACTCGCCCCATTACAACGGTATGAGTAGTTTTCCCCTAGGCCGTTCTAGTTATTCGTTTCGAGCATCAGAACTGCGAAAATTTGGAGTTTCTCAAGCGTTTCTTACCTCAAAACTGACATATCTCGCGAACGGATTGACCAATCCGCAAAGTTTCTGTTGCATCTGAAAGTAGAAACTCGCCCCATTACAACGGTATGAGTAGTTTTCCCCTAGGCCATTCTAGTTATTCGTTTCGAGCATCAGAACTGCGAAAATTTGGAGTTTCTCAAGCGTTTCTTACCTCAAAACTGCCATATCTCGCGAACGGATTGACCAATCCGCAAAGTTTCTGTTGCATCTGAAAGTAGAAACTCGCCCCATTACAACGGTATGTGTAGTTTTCCCCCCGTTCTAGTTATTCGTTTCGAGCATCAGAACTGCGAAAATTTGGAGTTTCTCAAGCGTTTCTTACCTCAAAACTGACATATCTCGCGAACGGATTGACCAATCCGCAAAGTTTCTGTTGCATCTGAAAGTAGAAACTCGCCCCATTACAACGGTATGAGTAGTTTTCCCCTAGGCCGTTCTAGTTATTCGTTTCGAGCATCAGAACTGCGAAAATTTGGAGTTTCTCAAGCGTTTCTTACCTCAAAACTGCCATATCTCGCGAACGGATTGACCGATCCGCAAAATTTCTGTTGCATCTGAAAGTAGAAACCCGCCCCATTACAACGGTATGAGTAGTTTTCCCCTAGGCCGTTCTAGTTATTCGTTTCGAGCATCAGAACTGGGAAAATTTGGAGTTTCTCAAGCGTTTCTTACCTCAAAACTGCCATATCTCGCGAACGGATTGACCAATCCGCAAAATTTCTGTTGCACCTGAAAGTAGAAACTCGCCCCATTACAACGGTATGAGTAGTTTTCCCCATAGCCGTTCTAGTTATTCGTTTCGAGCATCAGAACTGCGAAAATTTTGAGTTTCTCAAGCGTTTCTTACCTCAAAACTGCCATATCTCGCGAACGGATTGACCAATCCGCAAAGTTTCTGTTGCATCTGAAAGTAGAAACTCGCCCCATTACAACGGTATGAGTAGTTTTCCCCTAGGCCGTTCTAGTTATTCGTTTCGAGCATCAGAACTGCGAAAATTTTGAGTTTCTCAAGCGTTTCTTACCTCAAAACTGCCATATCTCGCGAACGGATTGACCAATCCGCAAAGTTTCTGTTGCATCTGAAAGTAGAAGCTCTCCCGATTACAACGGTATGAGTAGTTTTCCCCTAGGCCGTTCTAGTTATTCGTTTCGAGCATCAGAACTGCGAAAATTTTGAGTTTCTCAAGCGTTTCTTACCTCAAAACTGCCATATCTCGCGAACGGATTGACCAATCCGCAAAGTTTCTGTTGCATCTGAAAGTAGAAACTAGCCCCATTACAACGGTATGAGTAGTTTTCCCCTAGGCCGTTCTAGTTATTCGTTTCGAGCATCAGAACTGCGAAAATTTTGAGTTTCTCAAGCGTTTCTTACCTCAAAACTGCCATATCTCGCGAACGGATTGACCGATCCGCAAAATTTCTGTTGCATCTGAAAGTAGAAACTCGCCCCATTACAACGGTATGAGTAGTTTTCCCCTAGGCCGTTCTAGTTATTCGTTTCGAGCATCAGAACTGGGAAAATTTGGAGTTTCTCAAGCGTTTCTTACCTCAAAACTGCCATATCTCGCGAACGGATTGACCAATCCGCAAAATTTCTGTTGCATCTGAAAGTAGAAACTCGCCCCATTACAACGGCCTGAGTAGTTTTCCCCTAAGCCGTTCTAGTTATTCCTTTCGAGCATCAGAACTGCGAAAATTTTGAGTTTCTCAAGCGTTTCTTACCTCAAAACTGCCATATCTCGCGAATGGATTGACCAATCCGCAAAGTTTCTGTTGCATCTGAAAGTAGAAACTCGCCCCATTACAACGGTATGAGTAGTTTTCCCCTAGGCCGTTCTAGTTATTCGTTTCGAGCATCAGAACTGCGAAAATTTGGAGTTTCTCAAGCGTTTCTTACCTCAAAACTGCCATATCTCGCGAACGGATTGACCAATCCGCAAAGTTTCTGTTGCATCTGAAAGTAGAAACTCGCCCCATTACAACGGTATGAGTAGTTTTCCCCTAGGCCGTTCTAGTTATTCGTTTCGAGCATCAGAACTGGGAAAATTTGGAGTTTCTCAAGCGTTTCTTACCTCAAAACTGCCATATCTCGCGAACGGATTGACCAATCCGCAAAATTTCTGTTGCATCTGAAAGTAGAAACTCGCCCCATTACAACGGCATGAGTAGTTTTCCCCTAAGCCGTTCTAGTTATTCGTTTCGAGCATCAGAACTGCGAAAATTTTGAGTTTCTCAAGCGTTTCTTACCTCAAAACTGCCATATCTCGCGAATGGATTGACCAATCCGCAAAGTTTCTGTTGCATCTGAAAGTAGAAACTCGCCCCATTACAACGGTATGAGTAGTTTTCCCCTAGGCCGTTCTAGTTATTCGTTTCGAGCATCAGAACTGCGAAAATTTGGAGTTTCTCAAGCGTTTCTTACCTCAAAACTGCCATATCTCGCGAACGGATTGACCAATCCGCAAAGTTTCTGTTGCATCTGAAAGTAGAAACTCGCCCCATTACAACGGTATGAGTAGTTTTCCCCTAGGCCGTTCTAGTTATTCGTTTCGAGCATCAGAACTGCGAAAATTTTGAGTTTCTCAAGCGTTTCTTACCTCAAAACTGCCATATCTCGCGAACGGATTGACCAATCCGCAAAGTTTCTGTTGCATCTGAAAGTAGAAGCTCTCCCGATTACAACGGTATGAGTAGTTTTCCCCTAGGCCGTTCTAGTTATTCGTTTCGAGCATCAGAACAGCGAAAATTTTGAGTTTCTCAAGCGTTTCTTACCTCAAAACTGCCATATCTCGCGAACGGATTGACCGATCCGCAAAATTTCTGTTGCATCTGAAAGTAGAAACTCGCCCCATTACAACGGTATGAGTAGTTTTCCCCTAGGCCGTTCTAGTTATTCGTTTCGAGCATCAGAACTGCGAAAATTTGGAGTTTCTCAAGCGTTTCTTACCACAAAACTGACATATCTCGCGAACGGATTGACCAATCCGCAAAGTTTCTGTTGCATCTGAAAGTAGAAACTCGCCCCATTACAACGGTATGAGTAGTTTTCCCCTAGGCCGTTCTAGTTATTCGTTTCGAGCATCAGAACTGCGAAAATTTTGAGTTTCTCAAGCGTTTCTTACCTCAAAACTGCCATATCTCGCGAACGGATTGACCAATCCGCAAAGTTTCTGTTGCATCTGAAAGTAGAAGCTCTCCCGATTACAACGGTATGAGTAGTTTTCCCCTAGGCCGTTCTAGTTATTCGTTTCGAGCATCAGAACTGCGAAAATTTGGAGTTTCTCAAGCGTTTCTTACCTCAAAACTGCCATTACTCGCGAACGGTTTGACCAATCAGCAAAGTTTCTGTTGCATCTGAAAGTAGAAACTCGCCCCATTACAACGGTATGAGTAGTTTTCCCCTAGGCCGTTCTAGTTATTCGTTTCGAGCATCAGAACTGCGAAAATTTGGAGTTTCTCAAGCGTTTCTTACCTCAAAACTGCCATATCTCGCGAACGGATTGACCAATCCGCAAAGTTTCTGTTGCATCTGAAAGTAGAAACTCGCCCCATTACAACGGTATGAGTAGTTTTCCCCTAGGCCGTTCTAGTTATTCGTTTCGAGCATCAGAACTGCGAAAATTTTGAGTTTCTCAAGCGTTTCTTACCTCAAAACTGCCATATCTCGCGAACGGATTGACCAATCCGCAAAGTTTCTGTTGCATCTGAAAGTAGAAGCTCTCCCGATTACAACGGTATGAGTAGTTTTCCCCTAGGCCGTTCTAGTTATTCGTTTCGAGCATCAGAACAGCGAAAATTTTGAGTTTCTCAAGCGTTTCTTACCTCAAAACTGCCATATCTCGCGAACGGATTGACCGATCCGCAAAATTTCTGTTGCATCTGAAAGTAGAAACTCGCCCCATTACAACGGTATGAGTAGTTTTCCCCTAGGCCGTTCTAGTTATTCGTTTCGAGCATCAGAACTGCGAAAATTTGGAGTTTCTCAAGCGTTTCTTACCACAAAACTGACATATCTCGCGAACGGATTGACCAATCCGCAAAGTTTCTGTTGCATCTGAAAGTAGAAACTCGCCCCATTACAACGGTATGAGTAGTTTTCCCCTAGGCCGTTCTAGTTATTCGTTTCGAGCATCAGAACTGCGAAAATTTTGAGTTTCTCAAGCGTTTCTTACCTCAAAACTGCCATATCTCGCGAACGGATTGACCAATCCGCAAAGTTTCTGTTGCATCTGAAAGTAGAAGCTCTCCCGATTACAACGGTATGAGTAGTTTTCCCCTAGGCCGTTCTAGTTATTCGTTTCGAGCATCAGAACTGCGAAAATTTGGAGTTTCTCAAGCGTTTCTTACCTCAAAACTGCCATTACTCGCGAACGGTTTGACCAATCAGCAAAGTTTCTGTTGCATCTGAAAGTAGAAACTCGCCCCATTACAACGGTATGAGTAGTTTTCCCCTAGGCCGTTCTAGTTATTCGTTTCGAGCATCAGAACTGCGAAAATTTTGAGTTTCTCAAGCGTTTCTTACCTCAAAACTGCCATATCTCGCGAACGGATTGACCAATCCGCAAAGTTTCTGTTGCATCGGAAAGTAGAAGCTCTCCCGATTACAACGGTATGAGTAGTTTTCCCCCTAGGCCGTTCTAGTTATTCGTTTCGAGCATCAGAACTGCGAAAATTTTGAGTTTCTCAAGCGTTTCTTTCCTCAAAACTGCCATATCTCGCAAACGATTTGACCAATCCGCAAAGTTTCTGTTGCATCTGAAAGTAGAAACTCGCCCCATTACAACGGTATGAGT
>NW_027480160.1:0-34435 GCF_051014685.1 Ptiloglossa arizonensis | reverse complement strand
CGTTATACGTTATACGTTATACGTTATACGTTATACGTTATACGTTATACGTATTACGTTATACGTTATACGTTATACGTTATACGTTATACGTTATACGTTATACGTTATACGTTATACCTTATACGTTATACGTTATGCGTTACTCGTTGTACGTTATACGGTATACGATATACGATATACGTTACACGTTATCCGTTATACGTTATACGTTATACGTTATACGTTCTACGTTATACGTTATACGTTATACGTTATACGTTATACGTTATACGTTATACGTTATACGTTATACGTTATACGTTATACGTTATACGTTATTTGTTATAGGTTATACGTTATACGTTATACATTATACGTTATACGTTATACGTTATACGTTATACGTATTACGTTATACGTTATACGTTATACGTTATACGTTATACGTTATACGTTATACGTTATACGTTATACGTTATACTTTATACGTATTACGTTATACCTTATACGTTATACGTTATACGTTATACGTTATTCAGCATAAGTTCTAGGATATGCGTTATACATTATATTTTATACGTTATACGTTAAACGTTATACGTTATACGATATACGTTATACGCTATACGTTATACGTTATACGTTACACGTTATACGTTATACGGTATACGTTATACGTTATACGTTATACGTTATACGTTATGCGTTATACGTTATACGTTATACGTTATACGTTATACGTTATACGTTATACGTTATACGTTATACGTTATACGTTATACGTTATACGTTATACGTTATACGTATTACGTTATACGTTATACGTTATACGTTATACGTTATACGTTCTACGTTATACGTTATACGTTATACGTTATACGTTATACGTTATACGTTATACTTTATACGTTATACGTTATACGTTATACGTTATACGTTATTCAGCATAAGTTCTAGGATATGCGTTATACATTATATTTTATACGTTATACGTTAAACGTTATACGTTATACGATATACGTTATACGCTATACGTTATACGTTATACGTTACACGTTATACGTTATACGGTATACGTTATACGTTATACGTTATACGTTATACGTTATGCGTAATACGTTATACGTTATACGTTATACGTTATATGTATTACGTTATAGGTTATACGTTATACGTTATAGGTTATACGTTATACGTTATACGTTATACATTATACGTTCTACGTTATACGTTATACGTTATACGTTATACGTTATACGTTATACGTTATACGATATACGTTATACGTTATACGTTATACGTTATACGTTATACGTTATACGTTATACGTTATACGTTATACGTTATACGTTATACGTTATACTTTATACGTTATACGTTATACGTTATACGTTATACGTTATACGTTATACGTTATACGTTATACGTTATACGTTATACGTTATACGTTATACGTTATACGTTATACGTTATACGTTATATGTTATAGGTTATACGTAATACGCTATACGTTATACGTTATACGTTATACGTTATACGTTATACGTTATACGTTATACGTTATACGTTATACGTTATACGTTATACTTTATACGTTATACGTTATACGTTATACGTTATACGATATACGTTATACGTTATACGTTATACGTTATACGTTATACGTTATACGTTATACGTTATACGTTATACGTTATACGTTATACGTTATACTTTATACGTTATACGTTATACGTTATACGTTATACGTTATACGTTATACGTTATACGTTATATGTTATACGTTATACGTTATACGTTATACGTTATACGTTATACGTTATACGTTATACGTTATACGTTATACGTTATACGTTATACGTTGTACGTATTACGTTATACGTTATACGTTATACGTTATACGTTATACGTTACACGTTATACGTTATACGTATTACGTTATACGTTATACGTTATTAGTTATAGGTTATACGTTATACGTTATACATTACACGTTATACGTTATACGTTATACGTTATACGTATTACGTTATACGTTATACGTTATACGTTATACGTTATACGTTACACGTTATACGTTATACGTTATACGTTATACGTTATACGTTATACGTTATATGTTATAGGTTATACGTAATACGCTATACGTTATACGTTATACGTTATACGTTATACGTTATACGTTATACGTTATACGTTATACGTATTACGTTATACGTTATACGTTATACGTTATACGTTATACGTTATACGTTATACGTTATACGGTATACGTTATACGTTATACGTTATACGTTATACGTTATACGTTATACGTTATACGTTATACGTTATACGTTATACGTATTACGTTATACGTTATACGTTATACGTTATACGTTATACGTTATACGTTATACGTTATACGTTATACGTTATACGTTATACGTATTACGTTATACGTTATACGTTATACGTTATACGTTATACGTTACACGTTATACGTTATACGTTATACGTTATACGTTATACGTTATACGTTATATGTTATACGTTATACGTTATACGTTATACGTTATACGTTATACGTTATACGTTATACGTTATACGTTATACGTTATACGTTATACGTTATACGTATTACGTTATACGTTATACGTTATACGTTATACGTTATATGTTATACGTTATACGTTATACGTTATACGTTATACGTTATACGTTATACGTTATACGTTATACGTTATACGTTATACGTTATACGTTATACGTATTACGTTATACGTTATACGTTATACGTTATACGTTATACGTTACACGTTATACGTTATACGTATTACGTTATACGTTATACGTTATTAGTTATAGGTTATACGTTATACGTTATACATTACACGTTATACGTTATACGTTATACGTTATACGTATTACGTTATACGTTATACGTTATACGTTATACGTTATACGTTACACGTTATACGTTATACGTTATACGTTATACGTTATACGTTATACGTTATATGTTATAGGTTATACGTAATACGCTATACGTTATACGTTATACGTTATACGTTATACGTTATACGTTATACGTTATACGTTATACGTATTACGTTATACGTTATACGTTATACGTTATACGTTATACGTTATACGTTATACGTATTACGTTATACGTTATACGTTTTTAGTTATAGGTTATACGTTATACGTTATACATTATACGTTATACGTTATACGTTATACGTTATACGTATTACGTTATACGTTATACGTTATACGTTATACGTTATACGTTATACGTCATACGTTATACCTTAAACGTTATACGTTATACGTTATACGTTATTCAGCATAAGTTCTAGGATATGCGTTATACATTATATTTTATACGTTATACGTTAAACGTTATACGTTATACGATATACGTTATACGCTATACGTTATACGTTATACGTTACACGTTATACGTTATACGGTATACGTTATACGTTATACGCTATACGTTATACGTTATACGTTACACGTTATACGTTATACGTTATACGGTATACGTTATACGTTATACGTTATACGTTATACGTTATGCGTAATACGTTATACGTTATACGTTATACGTTATATGTATTACGTTATAGGTTATACGTTATACGTTATAGGTTATACGTTATACGTTATACGTTATACATTATACGTTCTACGTTATATGTTATACGTTATACGTTATACGTTATACGTTATACGTTATACGATATACGTTATACGTTATACGTTATACGTTATACGTATTACGTTATACGTTATACGTTATACGTTATAAGTTATACGTTATACCTTATACGTTATACGTTATGCGTTACTCGTTGTACGTTATACGGTATACGATATACGATATACGTTACACGTTATCCGTTATACGTTATACGTTATACGTTATACGTTCTACGTTATACTTTATACGTTATACGTTATACGTTATACGTTATACGTTATACGTTATACGTTATACGTTATACGTTATACGTTATACGTTATACGTTATACGTTATACGTTATACGTTATACGTTATATGTTATAGGTTATACGTAATACGCTATACGTTATACGTTATACGTTATACGTTATACGTTATACGTTATACGTTATACGTTATACGTATTACGTTATACGTTATACGTTATACGTTATACGTTATACGTTATACGTTATACGTTATACGTTATACGTTATACGGTATACGTTATACGTTATACGTTATACGTTATACGTTATACGTTATACGTTATACGTTATACGTTATACGTTATACGTTATACTTTATACGTTATACGTTATACGTTATACGTTATACGTTATACGTTATACGTTATACGTTATACGTTATACGTATTACGTTATACGTTATACGTTATACGTTATAAGTTATACGTTATACCTTATACGTTATACGTTATGCGTTACTCGTTGTACGTTATACGGTATACGATATACGATATACGTTACACGTTATCCGTTATACGTTATACGTTATACGTTATACGTTCTACGTTATACGTTCTACGTTCTACGTTATACGTTATACGTTATACGTTATACATTATACGTTATTCAGCATAAGTTCTAGGATATGCGTTATACATTATATGTTATACGTTATACGTTAAACGTTATACGTTATACGATATACGTTATACGCTATACGTTATACGTTATACGTTACACGTTATACGTTATACGGTATACGTTATAGGTTATACGTGATACGTTATACGTTATACGTTATGCGTTATACGTTATACGTTATACGTTATACGTTATACGTATTACGTTATAGGTTATACGTTATACGTTATAGGTTATACGTTATACGTTATACGTTATACGTTATACGTTATACGTTATACGTTATACGTTATACGTTATACGTTATACGTTATACGTTATACGTTATACGTTATACGTTATACGTTATTCGTTATACATCATACGTTATACCGTATACGTCATAGGATAAGCGTTATACGTTATACGTTATACGTTTTACGTTATACGTTATACGTTATACGGTATACGCTTTACGTTATACGTTATACCTTATACGTTATACGTTATACGTTATACGCTATACGTTATACGTTATACGTTATACGTTATACGTTATACGTTATACGTTATACGTTATACGTTATACATTATACGTTATACGTTATACGTTATACGTTATACGTTATACGTTATACGTTATACGTTATACGTTATACGTTATACGTTATACGTTATACGGTATACGTCATATGATAAGCGTTATACGTTATACGTTATAGGTTATACGTTATACGTTATACGTTATACGTTATACGTTATACGTTATACGTTATACGTTATACGTTATACGTTATACGTTATACGTTATACGTTATACGTTATACGTATTACGTTATACGTTATACGTTATACGTTATACGTTATACGTTATACGTTATACGTTATACGTTATACGTTATACGTTATACCTTATACGTTATACGTTATACGTTATACGTTATTCAGCATAAGTTCTAGGATATGCGTTATACATTATATTTTATACGTTATACGTTAAACGTTATACGTTATACGATATACGTTATACGCTATACGTTATACGTTATACGTTACACGTTATACGTCATACGGTATACGTTATACGTTATACGTTATACGTTATACGTTATGCGTTATACGTTATACGTTATACGTTATACGTTATATGTATTACGTTATAGGTTATACGTTATACGTTATAGGTTATACGTTATACGTTATACGTTATACGTTATACGTTCTACGTTATACGTTATACGTTATACGTTATACGTTATACGTTATACGTTATACGTTATACGTTATACGTTATACGTTATACGTTATACGTTATACGTTATACGTTATACGTTATACGTTATACGTTATACGTTATACGTTATACGTTATACGTTATACGTTATACGTTATACGTTATACGTTATACGTTATACGTTATACGTTATACGTTATACGTTATACGTTATACGTTATACGTTATACGTTATACGTTATACGTTATACGTTATACGTTATACGTTATACCTTATACGTTATACGTTATACGTTATACGTTATACGTTATACGTTATACGTTATACGTTATACGTTATACGTATTACGTTATACGTTATACGTTATACGTTATACGTTATACGTTATACGTTATACGTTATACCTTCTACGTTATACGTTATACGTTATACGTAATACGTTATACGTTATACGTTATACGTTATACGTTCTACGTTATACGTTATACGTTATACGTTATACGTTATACGTTATACCTTATACGTTATACGTTATGCGTTACTCGTTGTACGTTATACGGTATACGATATACGATATACGTTACACGTTATCCGTTATACGTTATACGTTATACGTTATACGTTCTACGTTATACGTTATACGTTATACGTTATACGTTATGCGTTATACGTTATACGTTATACGTTATACGTTATACGTTATACGTTATACGTTATACGTTATACGTTATACGTTATACGTTATGCGTTATACGTTATACGTTATACGTTATACGTTATACGTTATACGTTATACGTTATACGTTCTACGTTATACGTTCTACGTTCTACGTTATACGTTATACGTTATACGTTATACATTATACGTTATTCAGCCTAAGTTCTAGGATATGCGTTATACTTTATATGTTATACGTTATACGTTAAACGTTATACGTTATACGATATACGTTATACGCTATACGTTATACGTTATACGTTACACGTTATACGTTCTACGTTCTACGTTATACGTTATACGTTATACGTAATACGTTATACGTTATACGTTATACGTTATACGTTATACGTTATACGTTATACGTTATACGTTATACGTTATACGTTATACGTTATACGTTATGCGTTATACGTTATACGTTATACGTTATACGTTATACGTTATACGTTATACGTTATACGTTATACGTTATACGTTATACGTTATGCGTTATACGTTATACGTTATACGTTATACGTTATACGTTATACGTTATACGTTATACGTTATACGTTATACGTTATACGTTATACGTTATACGTTATACGTTATACGTTATACGTTATAGGCTATACGTTATACGTTATACGTTATACGTTATACGTTATACGTTATACGTTATACGTTATACGTTATACGTTATACGTTATACGTTATACGTTATACGTATTACGTTATACGTTATACGTTATACGTTAAAAGTTATACGTTATACGTTATACGTTAAAAGTTATACGTTATACGTTATACGTTAAAAGTTATACGTTATACGTTATACGTTATACACTATATGTTATACGTTATACGTTATACACTATACGTTATACGGCATAAGTTCTAGGATATGCGTTATATATTATATGTTATACGTTGTACGTTATACGTTATACGTTATACGTTATACGTTATACGTTATACGTTATACGTTATACGTTATACGTTATACGTTATACGTTATACGTTATACGTTATGCGCTATACGTTATACGTTATTCAGCATAAGTTCTAGGATATGCGTTATACATTATATGTTATACGTTATACGATATACGTTATACGTTGTACGTTATACGGTATACGATATACGATATACGTTACACGTTATCCGTTACACGTTATCCGTTATACGTTATACGTTATACGTTATACGTTCTACATTATACGTTCTACGTTCTACGTTATACGTTATACGTTATACGTTATACATTATACGTTATTCAGCCTAAGTTCTAGGATATGCGTTATACTTTATATGTTATACGTTATACGTTAAACGTTATACGTTATACGATATACGTTATACGCTATACGTTATACGTTATACGTTATACGTTACACGTTATACGTTCTACGTTCTACGTTATACGTTATACGTTATACGTAATACGTTATACGTTATACGTTATACGTTATACGTTATACGTTATACGTTATACGTTATACGTTATACGTTATACGTTATACGTTATACGTTATGCGTTATACGTTATACGTTATACGTTATACGTTATACGTTATACGTTATACGTTATACGTTATACGTTATACGTTATACGTTATACGTTATACGTTATACGTTATACGTTATAGGCTATACGTTATACGTTATACGTTATACGTTATACGTTATACGTTATACGTTATACGTTATACGTTATACGTTATACGTTATACGTTATACGTTATACGTTATACGTATTACGTTATACGTTATACGTTATACGTTAAAAGTTATACGTTATACGTTATACGTTAAAAGTTATACGTTATACGTTATACGTTAAAAGTTATACGTTATACGTTATACGTTATACACTATATGTTATACGTTATACGTTATACACTATACGTTATACGGCATAAGTTCTAGGATATGCGTTATATATTATATGTTATACGTTGTACGTTATACGTTATACGTTATACGTTATACGTTATACGTTATACGTTATACGTTATACGTTATACGTTATACGTTATACGTTATACGTTATACGTTATACGCTATACGTTATACGTTATTCAGCATAAGTTCTAGGATATGCGTTATACATTATATGTTATACGTTATACGATATACGTTATACGTTGTACGTTATACGGTATACGATATACGATATACGTTACACGTTATCCGTTATACGTTATACATTATACGTTATACGTATTACGTTATACGTTATACGTTATACGTTATACGTTATACGTTATACGTTATACGTTATACGTTATACGTTATACGTTATACGTTATACGTTACACGTTATACGTTATACGTTATACGTTATACGTTATACGTTATACGTTATACTTTATACGTTATACGTTATACGTTATACGTTATACGTTATACGTTATACGTTATACGTTATACGTTATACGTTATACGTTATACGCTATACGTTATACGTTATACGTTATACGTTATATGTTATAGGTTATACGTAATACGTTATACGTTATACGTTATACGTTATACGTTATACGTTCTACGTTATACGTTATACGTTATACGTTAAACGTTATACGTTATACGATATACGTTATACGCTATACGTTATACGTTATACGTTATACATTATACGTTATACGGCATAAGTTCTAGGATATGCGTTATAGATTATATGTTATACGTTATACGTTATACGTTATACGTTATACGTTATACGTTATACGTTACACGTTATACGTTATACGTTATACGTTATACGTTATACGTTATACGTTATACGTTATACGTTATACGTTATACGTTATAAGTTATACGTTATACGTTATACGTTAAAAGTTATACGTTATACGTTATACATTATACTTTATACGGCATAAGTTATAGGATATGCGTTATAGATTATATGTTATACGTTATACGTTATACGTTATACGTTATACGTTATACGTTACACAGTATACGTTATACGTTATCCGTTATACGTTATACGTTATACTTTATACGTTATACGTTATACGTTATACGTTATACGTATTACGTTATACGTTATACGTTATACGTTATACGTTATACGTTATACGTTATACGTTATACTTTATACGTTATACGTTATACGTTATACGTTATACGTTATACGTTATACGTTATACGTTATACGTATTACGTTATACGTTATACGTTATACGTTAAAAGTTATACGTTATACGTTATACGTTAAAAGTTATACGTTATACGTTATACGTTATACACTATATGTTATACGTTATACGTTATACACTATACGTTATACGGCATAAGTTCTAGGATATGCGTTATATATTATATGTTATACGTTGTACGTTATACGTTATACGTATTACGTTATACGTTATACGTTATACGTTATACGTTATACGTTATACGTTATACGTTATACGTTATACGTTATACGTTATACGTTATACGTTATACGTTACACGTTATACGTTATACGTTATACGTTATACGTTATACGTTATACGTTATACGTTATACGTTATACGTTATACGTTATACGTTACACGGTATACGTTATACGTTATACGTTATACGTTATACGTGATACGTTATACGTTATACGTTAAAAGTTATACGTTATACGTTATACATTATACGTTATACGGCATAAGTTCTAGGATATGCGTTATAGATTATATGTTATACGTTATACGTTATACGTTATACGTTATACGTTATACGTTATACGTTATACGTTATACTTTATACGTTGTACGCTATACGTTATACGTTATTCAGCATAAGTTCTAGGATATGCGTTATACATTGTATGTTATACGTTATACATTATACGTTATACGTTGTACGTTATACGGTATACGATATACGATATACGTTACACGTTATCCGTTATACGTTATACGTTATACGTTATACGTATTACGTTATACGTTATACTTTATACGTTATACGTTATACGTTATACGTTATACGTTATACGTTATACGTTATACGTTATACGTTATACGTTATACGTTACACGTTATACGTTATACGTTATACGTTATACGTTATACGTTATACGTTATACGTTATACGTTATACGTTAAAAGTTATACGTTATACGTTATACATTATACGTTATACCGCATAAGTTCTAGGATATGCGTTATAGATTATATGTTATACGTTATACGTTATACGTTATACGTTATACGTTATACGTTACACAGTATACGTTATACGTTATCCGTTATACGTTATACGTTATACTTTATACGTTATACGTTATACGTTATACGTTATACGTATTACGTTATACGTTATACGTTATACGTTATACGTTATACGTTATACGTTATACGTTATACGTTATACGTTATACGTTATACGTTATACGTTATACGTTATACGTTATACGTTATACGTTATACGTTATACGTTATACATTATACGTTATACGGCATAAGTTCTAGGATATGCGTTATAGATTATATGTTATGCGTTATACGTTATACGTTATACGTTATACGTTATACGTTACACGTTATACGTTATACGTTATACGTTATACGTTATACGTTATACGTTATACGTTATACGTTATACATTATACTTTATACGGCATAAGATCTAGGATATGCGTTATAGATTATATGTTATACGTTATACGTTATACGTTATACGTTATACGTTATACGTTACACAGTATACGTTATACGTTATCCGTTATACGTTATACGTTATACTTTATACGTTATACGTTATACGTTATACGTTATACGTATTACGTTATACGTTATACGTTATACGTTATACGTTATACGTAATACGTTATACGTTATACGTTATACGTTATACGTTATACGTTATACGTTATACGTTATACGTTATACGTTATTTGTTATAGGTTATACGTTATACGTTATACATTATACGTTATACGTTATACGTTATACGTTATACGTATTACGTTATACGTTATACGTTATACGTTATACGTTATACGTTATACGTTATACGCTATACTTTATACGTAATACGTTACACGTTATACGTTATACGGTATACGTTATACGTTATACGTTATACGTTATACGTTATACGTTATGCGTTATACGTTATACGTTATACGTTATACGTATTACGTTATAGGTTATACGTTATACGTTATAGGTTATACGTTATACGTTATACATTATACGTTGTACGTTATACGTTATACGTTATACGTTATACGTTATACGATATACGTTATACGTTATACGTTACACGTTACACGTTATACGTTATACGTTATACGTTATACGTAATACGTTATACGTTATACGTTATACGTTATACGTTATACGTTATACGTTATACGTTATACGTTATACGTTATACGTTATACGTTATACGTTATACGTTATACGTTATACGTTATACGTTATACGTTATACGGTATACGTTATACGTTATACGGTATACGTTCTACGTTATACGTTATACGTTATACGTTATACGTTATACGTTATACGTTATACGTTATACGTTATACGTTATGCGTTATACGTTATACGTTATACGTTATACGTTATACGTTATACGTTATACGTTATACGTTATACGTTCTACGTTCTACGTTCTACGTTATACGTTATACGTTATACGTTATACGTTATACGTTATACGTTATACGTATTACGTTATACGTTATACGTTATACGTTAAAAGTTATACGTTATACGTTATACGTTAAAAGTTATACGGTATACGTTATACGTTATACACTATATGTTATACGTTATACGTTATACACTATACGTTATACGGCATAAGTTCTAGGATATGCGTTATATATTATATGTTATACGTTGTACGTTATACGTTATACGTTATACGTTATACGTTATACGTTATACGTTATACGTTATACGTTATACGTTATACGTTATACGTTATACGTTATACGCTATACGTTATACGTTATTCAGCATAAGTTCTAGGATATGCGTTATACATTATATGTTATACGTTATACATTATACGTTATACGTTGTACGTTATACGGTATACGATATACGATATACGTTACACGTTATACGTTATACGTTATACTTTATACGTTATACGTTATACGTTATACGTTATACGTATTACGTTATACGTTATACGTTATACGTTATACGTTATACGTTATACGTTATACGTTATACGTTATACGTTATACGTTATACGTTATACGTTATACGTTATACGTTATACGTTATACGTTATACGTATTACGTTATACGTTATACGTTATACGTTAAAAGTTATACGTTATACGTTATACGTTAAAAGTTATACGTTATACGTTATACGTTATCCGTTATACGTTATACGTTATACTTTATACGTTATACGTTATACGTTATACGTTATACGTATTACGTTATACGTTATACGTTATACGTTATACGTTATTCGTTATACATCATACGTTATACCGTATACGTCATAGGATAAGCGTTATACGTTATACGTTATACGTTATACGTTATACGATATACGTTATACGCTATACGTTATACGTTATACGTTACACGTTATACGTTATACGGTATACGTTATAGGTTATACGTTATACGTTATACGTTATACGTTATGCGTTATACGTTATACGTTATACGTTATACGTTATCCGTATTACGTTATAGGTTATACGTTATACGTTATAGGTTATACGTTATACGTTATACGTTATACGTTATACGTTATACGTTATACGTTATACGTTATACGTTATACGTTATACGTTATACGTTATACGTTATACGTTATACGTTATTCGTTATACATCATACGTTATACCGTATACGTCATAGGATAAGCGTTATACGTTATACGTTATACGTTTTACGTTATACGTTATACGTTATACGGTATACGCTTTACGTTATACGTTATACCTTATACGTTATACGTTATACGTTATACGCTATACGTTATACGTTATACGTTATACGTTATACGTTATACGTTATACGTTATACGTTATACGTTATACATTATACGTTATACGTTATACGTTATACGTTATACGTTATACGTTATACGTTATACGTTATACGTTAAACGTTATACGTTATACGTTATACGTTATACGTATTACGTTATACGTTATACGTTATACGTTATACGTTATACGTTATACGTTATACGTATTACGTTATACGTTATACGTTATACGTTATACGTTATACGTTATACGTTATACGTTATACGTTATACGTATTACGTTATACGTTATACGTTATACGTTAAAAGTTATACGTTATACGTTAAAAGTTATACGTTATACGTTATACGTTAAAAGTTATACGTTATACGTTATACGTTATCCGTTATACGTTATACGTTATACTTTATACGTTATACGTTATACGTTATACGTTATACGTATTACGTTATACGTTATACGTTATACGTTATACGTTATTCGTTATACATCATACGTTATACCGTATACGTCATAGGATAAGCGTTATACGTTATACGTTATACGTTATACGTTATACGTTATACGGTATACGTCATATGATAAGCGTTATACGTTATACGTTATAGGTTATACGTTATACGTTATACGTTATACGTTATACGTTATACGTTATACGTTATACGATATACGTTATACGCTATACGTTATACGTTATACGTTACACGTTATACGTCATACGGTATACGTTATACGTTATACGTTATACGTTATACGTTATGCGTTATACGTTATACGTTATACGTTATACGTTATATGTATTACGTTATAGGTTATACGTTATACGTTATAGGTTATACGTTATACGTTATACGTTATACGTTATACGTTCTACGTTATACGTTATACGTTATACGTTATACGTTATACGTTATACGTTATACGTTATACGTTATACGTTATACGTTATACGTTATACGTTATACGTTATACGTTATACGTTATACGTTATACGTTATACGTTATACGTTATACGTTATACGTTATACGTTATACGTTATACGTTATACGTTATACGTTATACGTTATACGTTATACGTTATACGTTATACGTTATACGTTATACGTTATACGTTATACGTTATACGTTATACGTTATACGTTATACGTTATACGTTATACGTTATACGTATTACGTTATACGTTATACGTTATACGTTATACGTTATACGTTATACGTTATACGTTATACGTTATACGTTATACGTTATACGTTATACGTTATACGTTATACGTTATACGTTATACGTTATACGTTATACGTTATACGTTATACGTTATACGTTATACGTTATACGTTATACGTTATACGTTATACGTTATACGTTATACGTTATACGTTATACGTATTACGTTATACGTTATACGTTATACGTTATACGTTATACGTTATACGTTATACGTTATACCTTATACGTTATACGTTATACGTTATACGTTATACGTTATACGTTATACGTTATACGTTATACGTTATACGTATTACGTTATACGTTATACGTTATACGTTATACGTTATACGTTATACGTTATACGTTATACCTTCTACGTTATACGTTATACGTTATACGTTATACGTTATACGTTATACGTTATACGTTATACGTTCTACGTTATACGTTATACGTTATACGTTATACGTTATACGTTATACCTTATACGTTATACGTTATGCGTTACTCGTTGTACGTTATACGGTATACGATATACGATATACGTTACACGTTATCCGTTATACGTTATACGTTATACGTTATACGTTCTACGTTATACGTTATACGTTATACGTTATACGTTATACGTTATACGTTATACGTTATACTTTATACGTTATACGTTATACGTTATACGTTATACGTTATACGTTATACGTTATACGTTATACGTTAAACGTTATACGTTATACGTATTACGTTATACGTTATACGTTATACGTTATACGTTATACGTTATACCTTATACGTTATACGTTATGCGTTACTCGTTGTACGTTATACGGTATACGATATACGATATACGTTACACGTTATCCGTTATACGTTATACGTTATACGTTATACGTTCTACGTTATACGTTCTACGTTCTACGTTATACGTTATACGTTATACGTTATACATTATACGTTATTCAGCCTAAGTTCTAGGATATGCGTTATACTTTATATGTTATACGTTATACGTTAAGCGTTATACGTTATACGATATACGTTATACGCTATACGTTATACGTTATACGTTACACGTTATACGTTCTACGTTCTACGTTATACGTTATACGTTATACGTAATACGTTATACGTTATACGTTATACGTTATACGTTATACGTTATACGTTATACGTTATACGTTATACGTTATACGTTATACGTTATACGTTATGCGTTATACGTTATACGTTATACGTTATACGTTATACGTTATACGTTATACGTTATACGTTATACGTTATACGTTATACGTTATGCGTTATACGTTATACGTTATACGTTATACGTTATACGTTATACGTTATACGTTATACGTTATACGTTATACGTTATACGTTATACGTTATACGTTATACGTTATACGTTATACGTTATAGGCTATACGTTATACGTTATACGTTATACGTTATACGTTATACGTTATACGTTATACGTTATACGTTATACGTTATACGTTATACGTTATACGTTATACGTATTACGTTATACGTTATACGTTATACGTTAAAAGTTATACGTTATACGTTATACGTTAAAAGTTATACGTTATACGTTATACGTTAAAAGTTATACGTTATACGTTATACGTTATACACTATATGTTATACGTTATACGTTATACACTATACGTTATACGGCATAAGTTCTAGGATATGCGTTATATATTATATGTTATACGTTGTACGTTATACGTTATACGTTATACGTTATACGTTATACGTTATACGTTATACGTTATACGTTATACGTTACACGTTATACGTTATACGTTATGCGCTATACGTTATACGTTATTCAGCATAAGTTCTAGGATATGCGTTATACATTATATGTTATACGTTATACGATATACGTTATACGTTGTACGTTATACGGTATACGATATACGATATACGTTACACGTTATCCGTTACACGTTATCCGTTATACGTTATACGTTATACGTTATACGTTCTACATTATACGTTCTACGTTCTACGTTATACGTTATACGTTATACGTTATACATTATACGTTATTCAGCCTAAGTTCTAGGATATGCGTTATACTTTATATGTTATACGTTATACGTTAAACGTTATACGTTATACGATATACGTTATACGCTATACGTTATACGTTATACGTTATACGTTACACGTTATACGTTCTACGTTCTACGTTATACGTTATACGTTATACGTAATACGTTATACGTTATACGTTATACGTTATACGTTATACGTTATACGTTATACGTTATACGTTATACGTTATACGTTATACGTTATACGTTATGCGTTATACGTTATACGTTATACGTTATACGTTATACGTTATACGTTATACGTTATACGTTATACGTTATACGTTATACGTTATACGTTATACGTTATACGTTATACGTTATAGGCTATACGTTATACGTTATACGTTATACGTTATACGTTATACGTTATACGTTATACGTCATACGTTATACGTTATACGTTATACGTTATACGTTATACGTATTACGTTATACGTTATACGTTATACGTTAAAAGTTATACGTTATACGTTATACGTTAAAAGTTATACGTTATACGTTATACGTTAAAAGTTATACGTTATACGTTATACGTTATACACTATATGTTATACGTTATACGTTATACACTATACGTTATACGGCATAAGTTCTAGGATATGCGTTATATATTATATGTTATACGTTGTACGTTATACGTTATACGTTATACGTTATACGTTATACGTTATACGTTATACGTTATACGTTATACGTTATACGTTATACGTTATACGTTATACGCTATACGTTATACGTTATTCAGCATAAGTTCTAGGATATGCGTTATACATTATATGTTATACGTTATACGATATACGTTATACGTTGTACGTTATACGGTATACGATATACGATATACGTTACACGTTATCCGTTATACGTTATACATTATACGTTATACGTATTACGTTATACGTTATACGTTATACGTTATACGTTATACGTTATACGTTATACGTTATACGTTATACGTTATACGTTATACGTTATACGTTACACGTTATACGTTATACGTTATACGTTATACGTTATACGTTATACGTTATACTTTATACGTTATACGTTATACGTTATACGTTATACGTTATACGTTATACGTTATACGTTATACGTTATACGTTATACGCTATACGTTATACGTTATACGTTATACGTTATATGTTATAGGTTATACGTAATACGTTATACGTTATACGTTATACGTTATACGTTATACGTTCTACGTTATACGTTATACGTTATACGTTAAACGTTATACGTTATACGATATACGTTATACGCTATACGTTATACGTTATACGTTATACATTATACGTTATACGGCATAAGTTCTAGGATATGCGTTATAGATTATATGTTATACGTTATACGTTATACGTTATACGTTATACGTTATACGTTATACGTTACACGTTATACGTTATACGTTATACGTTATACGTTATACGTTATACGTTATACGTTATACGTTATACGTTATACGTTATAAGTTATACGTTATACGTTATACGTTAAAAGTTATACGTTATACGTTATACATTATACTTTATACGGCATAAGTTATAGGATATGCGTTATAGATTATATGTTATACGTTATACGTTATACGTTATACGTTATACGTTATACGTTACACAGTATACGTTATACGTTATCCGTTATACGTTATACGTTATACTTTATACGTTATACGTTATACGTTATACGTTATACGTATTACGTTATACGTTATACGTTATACGTTATACGTTATACGTTATACGTTATACGTTATACGTTATACGTTATACGTTATACGTTATACGTTATACGTTATACGTTATACGTTATACGTATTACGTTATACGTTATACGTTATACGTTAAAAGTTATACGTTATACGTTATACGTTAAAAGTTATACGTTATACGTTATACGTTATACACTATATGTTATACGTTATACGTTATACACTATACGTTATACGGCATAAGTTCTAGGATATGCGTTATATATTATATGTTATACGTTGTACGTTATACGTTATACGTATTACGTTATACGTTATACGTTATACGTTATACGTTATACGTTATACGTTATACGTTATACGTTATACGTTATACGTTATACGTTATACGTTATACGTTACACGTTATACGTTATACGTTATACGTTATACGTTATACGTTATACGTTATACGTTATACGTTATACGTTATACGTTATACGTTACACGGTATACGTTATACGTTATACGTTATACGTTATACGTGATACGTTATACGTTATACGTTAAAAGTTATACGTTATACGTTATACATTATACGTTATACGGCATAAGTTCTAGGATATGCGTTATAGATTATATGTTATACGTTATACGTTATACGTTATACGTTATAAGTTATACGTTATACGTTATACGTTAAAAGTTATACGTTATACGTTATACATTATACTTTATACGGCATAAGTTATAGGATATGCGTTATAGATTATATGTTATACGTTATACGTTATACGTTATACGTTATACGTTATACGTTACACAGTATACGTTATACGTTATCCGTTATACGTTATACGTTATACTTTATACGTTATACGTTATACGTTATACGTTATACGTATTACGTTATACGTTATACGTTATACGTTATACGTTATACGTTATACGTTATACGTTATACGTTATACGTTATACGTTATACGTTATACGTTATACGTTATACGTTATACGTTATACGTATTACGTTATACGTTATACGTTATACGTTAAAAGTTATACGTTATACGTTATACGTTAAAAGTTATACGTTATACGTTATACGTTATACACTATATGTTATACGTTATACGTTATACACTATACGTTATACGGCATAAGTTCTAGGATATGCGTTATATATTATATGTTATACGTTGTACGTTATACGTTATACGTATTACGTTATACGTTATACGTTATACGTTATACGTTATACGTTATACGTTATACGTTATACGTTATACGTTATACGTTATACGTTATACGTTATACGTTACACGTTATACGTTATACGTTATACGTTATACGTTATACGTTATACGTTATACGTTATACGTTATACGTTATACGTTATACGTTACACGGTATACGTTATACGTTATACGTTATACGTTATACGTGATACGTTATACGTTATACGTTAAAAGTTATACGTTATACGTTATACATTATACGTTATACGGCATAAGTTCTAGGATATGCGTTATAGATTATATGTTATACGTTATACGTTATACGTTATACGTTATACGTTATACGTTATACGTTATACGTTATACGTTATACGTTATACGTTATACTTTATACGTTGTACGCTATACGTTATACGTTATTCAGCATAAGTTCTAGGATATGCGTTATACATTGTATGTTATACGTTATACATTATACGTTATACGTTGTACGTTATACGGTATACGATATACGATATACGTTACACGTTATCCGTTATACGTTATACGTTATACGTTATACGTATTACGTTATACGTTATACTTTATACGTTATACGTTATACGTTATACGTTATACGTTATACGTTATACGTTATACGTTATACGTTATACGTTATACGTTACACGTTATACGTTATACGTTATACGTTATACGTTATACGTTATACGGTATACGTTATACGTTATACGTTAAAAGTTATACGTTATACGTTATACATTATACGTTATACGGCATAAGTTCTAGGATATGCGTTATAGATTATATGTTATACGTTATACGTTATACGTTATACGTTATACGTTATACGTTACACAGTATACGTTATACGTTATCCGTTATACGTTATACGTTATACTTTATACGTTATACGTTATACGTTATACGTTATACGTATTACGTTATACGTTATACGTTATACGTTATACGTTATACGTTATACGTTATACGTTATACGTTATACGTTATACGTTATACGTTATACGTTATACGTTATACGTTATACGTTATACGTTATACGTTATACGTTATACATTATACGTTATACGGCATAAGTTCTAGGATATGCGTTATAGATTATATGTTATGCGTTATACGTTATACGTTATACGTTATACGTTATACGTTACACGTTATACGTTATACGTTATACGTTATACGTTATACGTTATACGTTATACGTTATACGTTATACATTATACTTTATACGGCATAAGATCTAGGATATGCGTTATAGATTATATGTTATACGTTATACGTTATACGTTATACGTTATACGTTATACGTTACACAGTATACGTTATACGTTATCCGTTATACGTTATACGTTATACTTTATACGTTATACGTTATACGTTATACGTTATACGTATTACGTTATACGTTATACGTTATACGTTATACGTTATACGTAATACGTTATACGTTATACGTTATACGTTATACGTTATACGTTATACGTTATACGTTATACGTTATACGTTATTTGTTATAGGTTATACGTTATACGTTATACATTATACGTTATACGTTATACGTTATACGTTATACGTATTACGTTATACGTTATACGTTATACGTTATACGTTATACGTTATACGTTATACGCTATACTTTATACGTAATACGTTACACGTTATACGTTATACGGTATACGTTATACGTTATACGTTATACGTTATACGTTATACGTTATGCGTTATACGTTATACGTTATACGTTATACGTATTACGTTATAGGTTATACGTTATACGTTATAGGTTATACGTTATACGTTATACATTATACGTTGTACGTTATACGTTATACGTTATACGTTATACGTTATACGATATACGTTATACGTTATACGTTACACGTTACACGTTATACGTTATACGTTATACGTTATACGTAATACGTTATACGTTATACGTTATACGTTATACGTTATACGTTATACGTTATACGTTATACGTTATACGTTATACGTTATACGTTATACGTTATACGTTATACGTTATACGTTATACGTTATACGTTATACGGTATACGTTATACGTTATACGGTATACGTTCTACGTTATACGTTATACGTTATACGTTATACGTTATACGTTATACGTTATACGTTATACGTTATACGTTATGCGTTATACGTTATACGTTATACGTTATACGTTATACGTTATACGTTATACGTTATACGTTATACGTTCTACGGTCTACGTTCTACGTTATACGTTATACGTTATACGTTATACGTTATACGTTATACGTATTACGTTATACGTTATACGTTATACGTTAAAAGTTATACGTTATACGTTATACGTTAAAAGTTATACGTTATACGTTATACGTTATACACTATATGTTATACGTTATACGTTATACACTATACGTTATACGGCATAAGTTCTAGGATATGCGTTATATATTATATGTTATACGTTGTACGTTATACGTTATACGTTATACGTTATACGTTATACGTTATACGTTATACGTTATACGTTATACGTTATACGTTATACGTTATACGTTATACGTTATACGTTATACGTTATACGCTATACGTTATACGTTATTCAGCATAAGTTCTAGGATATGCGTTATACATTATATGTTATACGTTATACATTATACGTTATACGTTGTACGTTATACGGTATACGATATACGATATACGTTACACGTTATACGTTATACGTTATACTTTATACGTTATACGTTATACGTTATACGTTATACGTATTACGTTATACGTTATACGTTATACGTTATACGTTATACGTTATACGTTATACGTTATACGTTATACGTTATACGTTATACGTTATACGTTATACGTTATACGTTATACGTTATACGTTATACGTATTACGTTATACGTTATACGTTATACGTTAAAAGTTATACGTTATACGTTATACGTTAAAAGTTATACGTTATACGTTATACGTTATCCGTTATACGTTATACGTTATACTTTATACGTTATACGTTATACGTTATACGTTATACGTATTACGTTATACGTTATACGTTATACGTTATACATTGTATGTTATACGTTATACATTATACGTTATACGTTGTACGTTATACGGTATACGATATACGATATACGTTACACGTTATCCGTTAAACGTTATACGTTATACGTTATACGTATTACGTTATACGTTATACGTTATACGTTATACGTTATACGTTATACGTTATACGTTATACGTTATACGTTATACGTTATACGTTATACGTTATACGTTACACGTTATACGTTATACGTTATACGTTATACGTTATACGTTATACGTTATACGTTATACGTTATACGTTATACGTTATACGTTACACGGTATACGTTATACGTTATACGTTATACGTTATACGTTATACGTAATACGTTATACGTTAAAAGTTATACGTTATACGTTATACATTATACGTTATACGGCATAAGTTCTAGGATATGCGTTATAGATTATATGTTATACGTTATACGTTATACGTTATACGTTATACGTTATACGTTATACTTTATACGTTATACGCTATACGTTATACGTTATTCAGCATAAGTTCTAGGATATGCGTTATACATTGTATGTTATACGTTATACATTATACGTTATACGTTGTACGTTATACGGTGTACGATATACGATATACGTTACACGTTATCCGTTATACGTTATACGTTATACGTTATACGTATTACGTTATACGTTATACTTTATACGTTATACGTTATACGTAATACGTTATACGTTATACGTTATACGTTATACGTTATACTTTATACGTTATACGTTATACGTTATACGTTATACGTTATACGTTATACGTTATACGTTATACGGTATACGTCATAGGATAAGCGTTATACGTTATACGTTATAGGTTATACGTTATACGTTATACGTTATACGTTATACGTTATACGTTATACGTTATACCTTATACGTTATACGTTATACGTTATACGTTATACGTTATACGTTATACGTTATACGTTATACGTTATACGTTATACGTTATACGTTATACGTTATACGTTATACGTTATACGTTATACGTTATACGTTATACGTTATACGTTATACGTTATACGTTATACGTTATACGTTATACGTTATACGTTATACGTTATACGTTATACGTTATACGTTATACGTTATACGTTATACGTTATGTGTTATACGGCATAAGTTCTAGGATATGCGTTATAGATTATATGTTATACGTTATACGTTATACGTTATACGTTATACGTTATACGTTATACGTTATACGTTACACAGTATACGTTATCCGTTATACGTTATACGTTATACTTTATACGTTATAAGTTATACGTTATACGTATTACGTTATACGTTATACGTTATACGTTATACGTTCTACGTTATACGTTCTACGTTATACGTTATACGTTATACGTTATACGTTATACATTATACGTTATTCAGCATAAGTTCTAGGATATGCGTTATACATTATATGTTATACGTTATACGTTAAACGTTATACGTTATACGATATACGTTATACGCTATACGTTATACGGTATACGTTATACGTTATACGGTATACGTTCTACGTTATACGTTATACGTTATACGTTATACGTTATACGTTATACGTTATACGTTATACGTTATACGTTATGCGTTATACGTTATACGTTATACGTTATACGTTATACGTTATACGTTATACGTTATACGTTATACGTTCTACGTTCTACGTTCTACGTTATACGTTATACGTTATACGTTATACGTTATACGTTATACGTTATACGTATTACGTTATACGTTATACGTTATACGTTAAAAGTTATACGTTATACGTTATACGTTAAAAGTTATACGTTATACGTTATACGTTATACACTATATGTTATACGTTATACGTTATACACTATACGTTATACGGCATAAGTTCTAGGATATGCGTTATATATTATATGTTATACGTTGTACGTTATACGTTATACGTTATACGTTATACGTTATACGTTATACGTTATACGTTATACGTTATACGTTATACGTTATACGTTATACGTTATACGCTATACGTTATACGTTATTCAGCATAAGTTCTAGGATATGCGTTATACATTATATGTTATACGTTATACATTATACGTTATACGTTGTACGTTATACGGTATACGATATACGATATACGTTACACGTTATACGTTATACGTTATACTTTATACGTTATACGTTATACGTTATACGTTATACGTATTACGTTATACGTTATACGTTATACGTTATACGTTATACGTTATACGTTATACGTTATACGTTATACGTTATACGTTATACGTTATACGTTATACGTTATACGTTATACGTTATACGTTATACGTTATACGTTATACGTATTACGTTATACGTTATACGTTATACGTTAAAAGTTATACGTTATACGTTATACGTTAAAAGTTATACGTTATACGTTATACGTTATCCGTTATACGTTATACGTTATACTTTATACGTTATACGTTATACGTTATACGTTATACGTATTACGTTATACGTTATACGTTATACGTTATACGTTATTCGTTATACATCATACGTTATACCGTATACGTCATAGGATAAGCGTTATACGTTATACGTTATACGTTATACGTTATACGATATACGTTATACGCTATACGTTATACGTTATACGTTACACGTTATACGTTATACGGTATACGTTATAGGTTATACGTTATACGTTATACGTTATACGTTATGCGTTATACGTTATACGTTATACGTTATACGTTATCCGTATTACGTTATAGGTTATACGTTATACGTTATAGGTTATACGTTATACGTTATACGTTATACGTTATACGTTATACGTTATACGTTATACGTTATACGTTATACGTTATACGTTATACGTTATACGTTATACGTTATACGTTATTCGTTATACATCATACGTTATACCGTATACGTCATAGGATAAGCGTTATACGTTATACGTTATACGTTTTACGTTATACGTTATACGTTATACGGTATACGCTTTACGTTATACGTTATACCTTATACGTTATACGTTATACGTTATACGCTATACGTTATACGTTATACGTTATACGTTATACGTTATACGTTATACGTTATACGTTATACGTTATACATTATACGTTATACGTTATACGTTATACGTTATACGTTATACGTTATACGTTATACGTTATACGTTAAACGTTATACGTTATACGTTATACGTTATACGTATTACGTTATACGTTATACGTTATACGTTATACGTTATACGTTATACGTTATACGTATTACGTTATACGTTATACGTTATACGTTATACGTTATACGTTATACGTTATACGTTATACGTATTACGTTATACGTTATACGTTATACGTTAAAAGTTATACGTTATACGTTAAAAGTTATACGTTATACGTTATACGTTAAAAGTTATACGTTATACGTTATACGTTATCCGTTATACGTTATACGTTATACTTTATACGTTATACGTTATACGTTATACGTTATACGTATTACGTTATACGTTATACGTTATACGTTATACGTTATTCGTTATACATCATACGTTATACCGTATACGTCATAGGATAAGCGTTATACGTTATACGTTATACGTTATACGTTATACGTTATACGGTATACGTCATATGATAAGCGTTATACGTTATACGTTATAGGTTATACGTTATACGTTATACGTTATACGTTATACGTTATACGTTATACGTTATACGATATACGTTATACGCTATACGTTATACGTTATACGTTACACGTTATACGTCATACGGTATACGTTATACGTTATACGTTATACGTTATACGTTATGCGTTATACGTTATACGTTATACGTTATACGTTATATGTATTACGTTATAGGTTATACGTTATACGTTATAGGTTATACGTTATACGTTATACGTTATACGTTATACGTTCTACGTTATACGTTATACGTTATACGTTATACGTTATACGTTATACGTTATACGTTATACGTTATACGTTATACGTTATACGTTATACGTTATACGTTATACGTTATACGTTATACGTTATACGTTATACGTTATACGTTATACGTTATACGTTATACGTTATACGTTATACGTTATACGTTATACGTTATACGTTATACGTTATACGTTATACGTTATACGTTATACGTTATACGTTATACGTTATACGTTATACGTTATACGTTATACGTTATACGTTATACGTTATACGTTATACGTATTACGTTATACGTTATACGTTATACGTTATACGTTATACGTTATACGTTATACGTTATACGTTATACGTTATACGTTATACGTTATACGTTATACGTTATACGTTATACGTTATACGTTATACGTTATACGTTATACGTTATACGTTATACGTTATACGTTATACGTTATACGTTATACGTTATACGTTATACGTTATACGTTATACGTTATACGTATTACGTTATACGTTATACGTTATACGTTATACCTTATACGTTATACGTTATACGTTATACGTTATACGTTATACGTTATACGTTATACGTTATACGTTATACGTATTACGTTATACGTTATACGTTATACGTTATACGTTATACGTTATACGTTATACGTTATACCTTCTACGTTATACGTTATACGTTATACGTTATACGTTATACGTTATACGTTATACGTTATACGTTCTACGTTATACGTTATACGTTATACGTTATACGTTATACGTTATACGTTATACGTTATACGTTATACGTTATACGTTATACGTATTACGTTATACGTTATACGTTATACGTTATACGTTATACGTTATACGTTATACGTTATACGTTATACGTTATACGTTATACGTTATACGTTATACGTTATACGTTATACGTTATACGTTATACGTTATACGTTATACGTTATACGTTATACGTTATACGTTATACGTTATACGTTATACGTTATACGTTATACGTTATACGTTATACGTTATACGTATTACGTTATACGTTATACGTTATACGTTATACGTTATACGTTATACGTTATACGTTATACCTTATACGTTATACGTTATACGTTATACGTTATACGTTATACGTTATACGTTATACGTTATACGTTATACGTATTACGTTATACGTTATACGTTATACGTTATACGTTATACGTTATACGTTATACGTTATACCTTCTACGTTATACGTTATACGTTATACGTTATACGTTATACGTTATACGTTATACGTTATACGTTCTACGTTATACGTTATACGTTATACGTTATACGTTATACGTTATACCTTATACGTTATACGTTATGCGTTACTCGTTGTACGTTATACGGTATACGATATACGATATACGTTACACGTTATCCGTTATACGTTATACGTTATACGTTATACGTTCTACGTTATACGTTATACGTTATACGTTATACGTTATACGTTATACGTTATACGTTATACTTTATACGTTATACGTTATACGTTATACGTTATACGTTATACGTTATACGTTATACGTTATACGTTAAACGTTATACGTTATACGTATTACGTTATACGTTATACGTTATACGTTATACGTTATACGTTATACCTTATACGTTATACGTTATGCGTTACTCGTTGTACGTTATACGGTATACGATATACGATATACGTTACACGTTATCCGTTATACGTTATACGTTATACGTTATACGTTCTACGTTATACGTTCTACGTTCTACGTTATACGTTATACGTTATACGTTATACATTATACGTTATTCAGCCTAAGTTCTAGGATATGCGTTATACTTTATATGTTATACGTTATACGTTAAGCGTTATACGTTATACGATATACGTTATACGCTATACGTTATACGTTATACGTTACACGTTATACGTTCTACGTTCTACGTTATACGTTATACGTTATACGTAATACGTTATACGTTATACGTTATACGTTATACGTTATACGTTATACGTTATACGTTATACGTTATACGTTATACGTTATACGTTATACGTTATGCGTTATACGTTATACGTTATACGTTATACGTTATACGTTATACGTTATACGTTATACGTTATACGTTATACGTTATACGTTATGCGTTATACGTTATACGTTATACGTTATACGTTATACGTTATACGTTATACGTTATACGTTATACGTTATACGTTATACGTTATACGTTATACGTTATACGTTATACGTTATACGTTATAGGCTATACGTTATACGTTATACGTTATACGTTATACGTTATACGTTATACGTTATACGTTATACGTTATACGTTATACGTTATACGTTATACGTTATACGTATTACGTTATACGTTATACGTTATACGTTAAAAGTTATACGTTATACGTTATACGTTAAAAGTTATACGTTATACGTTATACGTTAAAAGTTATACGTTATACGTTATACGTTATACACTATATGTTATACGTTATACGTTATACACTATACGTTATACGGCATAAGTTCTAGGATATGCGTTATATATTATATGTTATACGTTGTACGTTATACGTTATACGTTATACGTTATACGTTATACGTTATACGTTATACGTTATACGTTATACGTTATACGTTATACGTTATACGTTATGCGCTATACGTTATACGTTATTCAGCATAAGTTCTAGGATATGCGTTATACATTATATGTTATACGTTATACGATATACGTTATACGTTGTACGTTATACGGTATACGATATACGATATACGTTACACGTTATCCGTTACACGTTATCCGTTATACGTTATACGTTATACGTTATACGTTCTACATTATACGTTCTACGTTCTACGTTATACGTTATACGTTATACGTTATACATTATACGTTATTCAGCCTAAGTTCTAGGATATGCGTTATACTTTATATGTTATACGTTATACGTTAAACGTTATACGTTATACGATATACGTTATACGCTATACGTTATACGTTATACGTTATACGTTACACGTTATACGTTCTACGTTCTACGTTATACGTTATACGTTATACGTAATACGTTATACGTTATACGTTATACGTTATACGTTATACGTTATACGTTATACGTTATACGTTATACGTTATACGTTATACGTTATACGTTATGCGTTATACGTTATACGTTATACGTTATACGTTATACGTTATACGTTATACGTTATACGTTATACGTTATACGTTATACGTTATACGTTATACGTTATACGTTATACGTTATACGTTATACGTTATACGTTATACGTTATACGTTATACGTTACACGTTATACGTTATACGTTATACGTTATACGTTATACGTTATACGTTATACTTTATACGTTATACGTTATACGTTATACGTTATACGTTATACGTTATACGTTATACGTTATACGTTATACGTTATACGCTATACGTTATACGTTATACGTTATACGTTATATGTTATAGGTTATACGTAATACGTTATACGTTATACGTTATACGGTATACGTCATATGATAAGCGTTATACGTTATACGTTATAGGTTATACGTTATACGTTATACGTTATACGTTATACGTTATACGTTATACGTTATACGATATACGTTATACGCTATACGTTATACGTTATACGTTACACGTTATACGTCATACGGTATACGTTATACGTTATACGTTATACGTTATACGTTATGCGTTATACGTTATACGTTATACGTTATACGTTATATGTATTACGTTATAGGTTATACGTTATACGTTATAGGTTATACGTTATACGTTATACGTTATACGTTATACGTTCTACGTTATACGTTATACGTTATACGTTATACGTTATACGTTATACGTTATACGTTATACGTTATACGTTATACGTTATACGTTATACGTTATACGTTATACGTTATACGTTATACGTTATACGTTATACGTTATACGTTATACGTTATACGTTATACGTTATACGTTATACGTTATACGTTATACGTTATACGTTATACGTTATACGTTATACGTTATACGTTATACGTTATACGTTATACGTTATACGTTATACGTTATACGTTATACGTTATACGTTATACGTTATACGTTATACGTATTACGTTATACGTTATACGTTATACGTTATACGTTATACGTTATACGTTATACGTTATACGTTATACGTTATACGTTATACGTTATACGTTATACGTTATACGTTATACGTTATACGTTATACGTTATACGTTATACGTTATACGTTATACGTTATACGTTATACGTTATACGTTATACGTTATACGTTATACGTTATACGTTATACGTTATACGTATTACGTTATACGTTATACGTTATACGTTATACGTTATACGTTATACGTTATACGTTATACCTTATACGTTATACGTTATACGTTATACGTTATACGTTATACGTTATACGTTATACGTTATACGTTATACGTATTACGTTATACGTTATACGTTATACGTTATACGTTATACGTTATACGTTATACGTTATACCTTCTACGTTATACGTTATACGTTATACGTTATACGTTATACGTTATACGTTATACGTTATACGTTCTACGTTATACGTTATACGTTATACGTTATACGTTATACGTTATACCTTATACGTTATACGTTATGCGTTACTCGTTGTACGTTATACGGTATACGATATACGATATACGTTACACGTTATCCGTTATACGTTATACGTTATACGTTATACGTTCTACGTTATACGTTATACGTTATACGTTATACGTTATACGTTATACGTTATACGTTATACTTTATACGTTATACGTTATACGTTATACGTTATACGTTATACGTTATACGTTATACGTTATACGTTAAACGTTATACGTTATACGTATTACGTTATACGTTATACGTTATACGTTATACGTTATACGTTATACCTTATACGTTATACGTTATGCGTTACTCGTTGTACGTTATACGGTATACGATATACGATATACGTTACACGTTATCCGTTATACGTTATACGTTATACGTTATACGTTCTACGTTATACGTTCTACGTTCTACGTTATACGTTATACGTTAT
Source organism: Ptiloglossa arizonensis (assembly GCF_051014685.1). Lineage (NCBI taxonomy): Eukaryota > Metazoa > Arthropoda > Insecta > Hymenoptera > Colletidae > Ptiloglossa > Ptiloglossa arizonensis. The sequence goes on along the minus strand of NW_027480160.1, from coordinate 2,586 downwards.
ACGTTATACATTATACGTTATTCAGCCTAAGTTCTAGGATATGCGTTATACTTTATATGTTATACGTTATACGTTAAGCGTTATACGTTATACGATATACGTTATACGCTATACGTTATACGTTATACGTTACACGTTATACGTTCTACGTTCTACGTTATACGTTATACGTTATACGTAATACGTTATACGTTATACGTTATACGTTATACGTTATACGTTATACGTTATACGTTATACGTTATACGTTATACGTTATACGTTATACGTTATGCGTTATACGTTATACGTTATACGTTATACGTTATACGTTATACGTTATACGTTATACGTTATACGTTATACGTTATACGTTATGCGTTATACGTTATACGTTATACGTTATACGTTATACGTTATACGTTATACGTTATACGTTATACGTTATACGTTATACGTTATACGTTATACGTTATACGTTATACGTTATACGTTATAGGCTATACGTTATACGTTATACGTTATACGTTATACGTTATACGTTATACGTTATACGTTATACGTTATACGTTATACGTTATACGTTATACGTTATACGTATTACGTTATACGTTATACGTTATACGTTAAAAGTTATACGTTATACGTTATACGTTAAAAGTTATACGTTATACGTTATACGTTAAAAGTTATACGTTATACGTTATACGTTATACACTATATGTTATACGTTATACGTTATACACTATACGTTATACGGCATAAGTTCTAGGATATGCGTTATATATTATATGTTATACGTTGTACGTTATACGTTATACGTTATACGTTATACGTTATACGTTATACGTTATACGTTATACGTTATACGTTATACGTTATACGTTATACGTTATGCGCTATACGTTATACGTTATTCAGCATAAGTTCTAGGATATGCGTTATACATTATATGTTATACGTTATACGATATACGTTATACGTTGTACGTTATACGGTATACGATATACGATATACGTTACACGTTATCCGTTACACGTTATCCGTTATACGTTATACGTTATACGTTATACGTTCTACATTATACGTTCTACGTTCTACGTTATACGTTATACGTTATACGTTATACATTATACGTTATTCAGCCTAAGTTCTAGGATATGCGTTATACTTTATATGTTATACGTTATACGTTAAACGTTATACGTTATACGATATACGTTATACGCTATACGTTATACGTTATACGTTATACGTTACACGTTATACGTTCTACGTTCTACGTTATACGTTATACGTTATACGTAATACGTTATACGTTATACGTTATACGTTATACGTTATACGTTATACGTTATACGTTATACGTTATACGTTATACGTTATACGTTATACGTTATGCGTTATACGTTATACGTTATACGTTATACGTTATACGTTATACGTTATACGTTATACGTTATACGTTATACGTTATACGTTATACGTTATACGTTATACGTTATACGTTATAGGCTATACGTTATACGTTATACGTTATACGTTATACGTTATACGTTATACGTTATACGTCATACGTTATACGTTATACGTTATACGTTATACGTTATACGTATTACGTTATACGTTATACGTTATACGTTAAAAGTTATACGTTATACGTTATACGTTAAAAGTTATACGTTATACGTTATACGTTAAAAGTTATACGTTATACGTTATACGTTATACACTATATGTTATACGTTATACGTTATACACTATACGTTATACGGCATAAGTTCTAGGATATGCGTTATATATTATATGTTATACGTTGTACGTTATACGTTATACGTTATACGTTATACGTTATACGTTATACGTTATACGTTATACGTTATACGTTATACGTTATACGTTATACGTTATACGCTATACGTTATACGTTATTCAGCATAAGTTCTAGGATATGCGTTATACATTATATGTTATACGTTATACGATATACGTTATACGTTGTACGTTATACGGTATACGATATACGATATACGTTACACGTTATCCGTTATACGTTATACATTATACGTTATACGTATTACGTTATACGTTATACGTTATACGTTATACGTTATACGTTATACGTTATACGTTATACGTTATACGTTATACGTTATACGTTATACGTTACACGTTATACGTTATACGTTATACGTTATACGTTATACGTTATACGTTATACTTTATACGTTATACGTTATACGTTATACGTTATACGTTATACGTTATACGTTATACGTTATACGTTATACGTTATACGCTATACGTTATACGTTATACGTTATACGTTATATGTTATAGGTTATACGTAATACGTTATACGTTATACGTTATACGTTATACGTTATACGTTCTACGTTATACGTTATACGTTATACGTTAAACGTTATACGTTATACGATATACGTTATACGCTATACGTTATACGTTATACGTTATACATTATACGTTATACGGCATAAGTTCTAGGATATGCGTTATAGATTATATGTTATACGTTATACGTTATACGTTATACGTTATACGTTATACGTTATACGTTACACGTTATACGTTATACGTTATACG
>NW_027480159.1:0-34634 GCF_051014685.1 Ptiloglossa arizonensis | reverse complement strand
TAACGTATAACGTATAACGTATAACGTATAACGTATAACGTATAACGTATAACGTATAACGTATAAAGTATAGCGTATACCGTATAAAGTATAACGTATAACGTATAACGTCTAACGTATAACGTATAACGTATAACGTATAACGTATAACGTATAACGTATAACGTATAACGTATAACGTATAACGTATAACGTATTACGTATAACGTATAACGTATAACGTATAACGTATAACGTAATACGTATAACGTATAACGTATAACGTATAACGTATAACGTATAACGTATAACGTATAACGTATAACGTATAACGTATAACGTATAACGTATAACGTATAACGTATGACGTATAACGTATGACGTATAACGTATAACGTATAACGTATAACGTATAACGTATAACGTATAACGTATAACGTATAACGTATAACGTATAACGTATAACGTATAACGTATAAAGTAATACGTATAACGTATAACGTATAACGTATAACGTATAACGTATAACGTCTAACGTATAACGTATAACGTATAACGTATAACGTATAACGTATAACGTATAACGTATAACGTATAACGTATAACGTATAACGTATAACGTATAACGTATAACGTATAACGTATAAAGTATAGCGTATACCGTATAAAGTATAACGTATAACGTATAACGTCTAACGTATAACGTATAACGTATAACGTATAACGTATAACGTATAACGTATAACGTATAATGTATAACGTATAACGTATAAAGTATAGCGTATACCGTATAAAGTATAACGTATAACGTATAACGTCTAACGTATAACGTATAACGTATAACGTATAACGTATAACGTATAACGTATAACGTATAACGTATAACGTATAACGTATAACGTATAACGTATAACGTATAACGTATAACGTATAACGTATAACGTATAACGTAAACCTATAACAAATAACGTATAACGTATAACGTATAACGTATAACGTATAACGTATAACGTATAACGTATAACGTATAACGTATAACGTATAACGTATAACGTATAACGTATAACGTATAACGTATAACGTATAACGTAAACCTATAACAAATAACGTATAACGTATAACGTATAACGTATAACGTATAACGTATAACGTATAACGTATAACGTATAACGTATAACGTATAACGTATAACGTATAACGTATAACGTATAACGTATAACGTATAACGTATAACGTATAACGTATAACGTATGACGTATAACGTATGACGTATAACGTATAACGTATAACGTATAACGTATAACGTATAACGTATAACGTATAACGTATAACGTATAACGTATAACGTATAACGTATAACGTATAACGTATAAAGTAATACGTATAACGTATAACGTATAACGTATAACGTATAACGTATAACGTATAACGTATAACGTATAACGTATAACGTATAACGTATAACGTATAACGTATAACGTATAACGTATAACGTATAACGTATAACGTATAACGTATAACGTATAACGTATAACGTATACCGTATAACGTATAACGTATAACGTATAACGTATAACGTATAACGTATAACGTATAACGTATAACGTATAACGTATAACGTATAACGTATAACGTATAACGTATAACGTATAACGTATAACGTATAACGTAAACCTATAACAAATAACGTATAACGTATAACGTATAACGTATAACGTATAACGTATAACGTATAACGTATAACGTATAACATATAACGTATAACGTATAACGTATAACGTATAACGTATAACGTATAACCTATAACGTATAACGTATAACGTATAACGTATAACGTATAACGTATAACGTATAACGTATAACGTATAACGTATAACGTATAACGTATAACGTATAACGTATAACGTATAACGTATAACGTATAACGTATAACGTATAACGTATAACGTATAACGTATGACGTATAACGTATAACGTATAACGTATAACGTATAACGTATAACGTATAACGTATAACGTATAACGTATAACGTATAACGTATAACGTATAACGTATAACGTATAACGTATAACGTATAACGTATAACGTATAACGTATAACGTATAACGTATAATGTATAACGTATAACGTATAACGTATAACGTATAATGTATAACGTATAACGTATAACGTATAACCTATAACAAATAACGTATAACGTATAAGGTTTAACGTATAACGTATAACCTATAACAAATAACGTATAACGTATAACGTATAACGTATAACGTATAACGTATAACGTCTAACGTATAACGTATAACGTATAACGTATAACGTATAACGTATAACGTATAACGTATAACGTATAACGTATAACGTATAACGTATAACGTATAACGTATAACGTATAACGTATAACGTATAACGTATAACGTATAACGTATAACGTATAACGTATAACGTATAACGTATAACGTATAACGTATAACGTATAACGTATAACGTATAACGTATAACGTATAACGTATAACGTATAACGTATAACGTATAACGTATAACGTATAACGTATAACGTATAACGTATAACGTATAACGTATAACGTATAACGTATAACGTATAACGTATAACGTATAACGTATAACGTATAACGTATAACGTATAACGTATAACGTATAACGTATGACGTATAACGTATAACGTATAACGTAATACGTATAACGTATAACGTATAACGTATAACGTATAACGTATAACGTATAACGTTTAACGTATAACGTATAACGTATAACGTATAACGTATAACGTATAACGTATAACGTAATACGTATAACGTATAACGTATAACGTATAACGTATAACGTATAACGTATAACGTATAACGTATAACGTATAACGTATAACGTATAACGTATAATGTATAACGTATAACGTATAACGTATAACGTATAATGTATAACGTATAACGTATAACGTATAACCTATAACAAATAACGTATAACGTATAATGTTTAACGTATAACGTATAACCTATAACAAATAACGTATAACGTATAACGTATAACGTATAACGTATAACGTATAACGTATAACGTATAACGTATAACGTATAACGTATAACGTATAACGTATAACGTATGACGTATAACGTATGACGTATAACGTATAACGTATAACGTATAACGTATAACGTATAACGTATAACGTATAACGTATAACGTATAACGTATAACGTATAACGTATAACGTATAACGTATAACGTATAACGTATAACGTATAACGTATAACGTATAACGTATAACGTATAACGTATAACGTATAACGTATAACGTATAACGTATAACGTATAACGTATAACGTATAACGTATAACGTATAACGTATAACGTATAACGTATAACGTATAACGTATAACGTATAACGTATAACGTATAACGTATAACGTATAACGTATAACGTATAACGTATAACGTATAACGTATAACGTATAACGTATAACGTAATACGTAAAACGTATAACGTATAACGTATAACGTATAACGTATAACGTATAACGTATAACGTTTAACGTATAACGTATAACGTATAACGTATAACGTATAACGTATAACGTATAACGTAATACGTATAACGTATAACGTATAACGTATAACGTATAACGTATAACGTATAACCCATAACGTATAACGTATAACGTATAACGTATAACGTATAACGTATAACGTATAACGTATAACGTATAACGTATAACGTATAACGTATAACGTATAACGTATAACGTATAACCTATAACCTATAACAAATAACATATCACGTATAACGTATAACGTATAACGTATAACGTATAACGTATAACGTATAACGTATAACGTATAACGTATAACGTATAACGTATAACGTATAACGTATAAAGTATAACGTATAACGTATAACGTATAACGTGCAGCGTATAACGTATAACGTATAACGTATAACGTATAACGTATAACGTATAAAGTATAACGTATAACGTAATACGTATAACGTATAACGTCTAACGTGTAACGTATAACGTATAACGTATAACGTATAACGTATAACGTATAACGTATAACGTATAACGTATAACGTATAACGTATAACGTATAACGTATAACGTATAACGTATAACGTATAACGTATAACGTATAACGTATAACGTATAACGTATAACGTATAACGTATAACGTATAACGTAAACCTATAGCAAATAACGTATAACGTATAACGTATAACGTATAACGTATAACGTATAACGTCTAACGTATAACGTATAACGTATAAAGTATAGCGTATACCGTATAAAGTATAACGTATAACGTATAACGTCTAACGTATAACGTATAACGTATAACGTATAACGTATAACGTATAACGTATAACGTATAACGTATAACGTATAACGTATAACGTATAACGTATAACGTGTAACGTATAATGTATAACGTATAACGTAATACGTATAACGTATAACGTATAACGTATAACGTATAACGTATAACGTATAACGTATAACGTATAACGTATAACGTATAACGTATAACGTATAACGTATAACGTATAACGTATAACGTATAACGTATAACGTATAACGTATAACGTATAACGTATACCGTATAACGTATAACGTATAACGTATAATGTATAACGTATAACGTATAACGTATAACGTATAACGTATAACGTATAACGTATAACGTATAACCTATAACGTATAACGTATAACGTATAACGTATAACGTATAACGTATAACGTATAACGTATAACGTATAACGTATAACGTATAACGTATAACGTATAACGTATAACGTATAACGTATAACGTATAACGTATGACGTATAACGTATGACGTATAACGTATAACGTATAACGTATAACGTATAACGTATAACGTATAACGTATAACGTATAACGTATAACGTATAACGTATAACGTATAACGTATAACGTATAACGTATAACGTATAACGTATAACGTAGAACGTATAATGTATAACGTATAACGTATAACGTATAACGTATAATGTATAACGTATAACGTATAACGTATAACCTATAACAAATAACGTATAACGTATAATGTTTAACGTATAACGTATAACCTATAACAAATAACGTATAACGTATAACGTATAACGTATAACGTATAACGTATAACGTATAACGTATAACGTATAACGTATGACGTATAACGTATAACGTATAACGTATAACGTATAACGTATAACGTATAACGTATAACGTATAACGTATAACGTATAACGTATAACGTAATACGTATAACGTATAACGTCTAACGTATAACGTAATACGTATAACGTATAACGTATAACGTATAACGTATAACGTATAACGTATAACGTATAACGTATAACGTATAACGTGCAACGTATAACGTATAACGTATAACGTATAACGTATAACGTATAACGTATAACGTATAACGTATAACGTAATACGTATAACGTATAACGTCTAACGTATAACGTATAACGTATAACGTATAACGTATAACGTATAACGTATAACGTATAACGTATAACGTATACCGTATAACGTATAACGTATAACGTATAACGTATAACGTATAACGTATAACGTATAACGTATAACGTATAACGTATAACGTATAACGTATAACGTATAACGTATAACGTATAACGTATAACGTATAACGTATAACGTATAACGTATAACGTAAACCTATAGCAAATAACGTATAACGTATAACGTATAACGTATAACGTATAACGTATAACGTATAACGTATAACGTATAACGTATAACGTATAAAGTATAGCGTATACCGTATAAAGTATAACGTATAACGTATAACGTCTAACGTATAACGTATAACGTATAACGTATAACGTATAACGTATAACGTATAACGTATAACGTATAACGTATAACGTATAACGTATTACGTATAACGTATAACGTATAACGTATAACGTATAACGTAATACGTATAACGTATAACGTATAACGTATAACGTATAACGTATAACGTATAACGTATAACGTATAACGTATAACGTATAACGTATAACGTATAACGTATAACGTATAACGTATAACGTATAACGTATAACGTATAACGTATAACGTATACCGTATAACGTATAACGTATAACGTATAATGTATAACGTATAACGTATAACGCATAACGTATAACGTATAACGTCTAACGTATAACGTATAACGTATAACGTATAACGTATAACGTATAACGTATAACGTATAACGTAATACGTATAACGTATAACGTCTAACGTATAACGTATGACGTATAACGTATAACGTATAACGTATAACGTATAACGTATAACGTATAACGTATAACGTATAACGTATAACGTATAACGTATAACGTATAACATATAACGTATAACGTAATACGTATAACGTATAACGTATAACGTATAACGTATAACGTATAACGTATAACGTATAACGTATAACGTATAACGTGCAACGTATAACGTATAACGTATAACGTATAACGTATAACGTATAACGTATAACGTATAACGTAATACGTATAACGTATAACGTCTAACGTATAACGTATAACGTATAACGTATAACGTATAACGTATAACGTATAACGTATAACGTAATACGTATAACGTATAACGTCTAACGTATAACGTATGACGTATAACGTATAACGTATAACGTATAACGTATAACGTATAACGTATAACGTATAACGTATAACGTATAACGTATAACGTATAACGTATAACGTATAACGTATAACGTAAACCTATAACAAATAACGTATAACGTATAACGTATAACGTATAACGTATAACGTATAACGTATAACGTATAACGTATAACGTATAACGTATAACGTATAACGTATAACGTATAACGTATAACGTATAACGTATAACGTATAACGTATAACGTATAACGTATAACGTATAACGTATAACGTATAACGTATAACGTATAACGTATAACGTATAACGTATAACGTATAACGTATAACGTATAACGTATAACGTATAACGTATAACGTATAACGTATAACGTATAACGTATGACGTATAACGTATAACGTATAACGTATAACGTATAACGTATAACGTATAACGTATAACGTATAACGTATAACGTATAACGTATAACGTATAACGTATAACGTATAACGTATAACGTATAACGTATAACGTATAATGTATAACGTATAACGTATAACGTATAACGTATAATGTATAACGTATAACGTATAACGTATAACCTATAACAAATAACGTATAACGTATAATGTTTAACGTATAACGTATAACCTATAACAAATAACGTATAACGTATAACGTATAACGTATAACGTATAACGTATAACGTATAACGTATAACGTATAACGTATAACGTATAACGTATAACGTATAACGTATAACGTATAACGTATAACGTATAACGTATAACGTATAACGTATAACGTATAACGTATAACGTATAACGTATAACGTATAACGTATAACGTATAACGTATAACGTATAACGTATAACGTATAACGTATAACGTATGACGTATAACGTATAACGTATAACGTATAACGTATAACGTATAACGTATAACGTATAACGTATAACGTATAACGTATAACGTATAACGTAATACGTATGACGTATAACGTATAACGTATAACGTATAACGTATAACGTATAACGTATAACGTATAACGTATAACGTATAACGTATAACGTATAACGTATAACGTATAACGTATAACGTATAACGTATAACATATAACGTATAACGTAATACGTATAACGTATAACGTATAACGTATAACGTATAACGTATAACGTATAACGTATAACGTATAACGTATAACGTGCAACGTATAACGTATAACGTATAACGTATAACGTATAACGTATAACGTATAACGTATAACGTATAACGTAATACGTATAACGTATAACGTCTAACGTATAACGTATAACGTATAACGTATAACGTATAACGTATAACATATAACGTATAACGTATAACGTTTACCGTATAACGTATAACGTATAACGTATAACGTATAACGTATAACGTATAACGTATAACGTATAACGTATAACGTATAACGTATAACGTATAACGTATAACGTATAACGTATAACGTATAACGTATAACGTATAACGTATAACGTATAACGTATAACGTATAACGTAAACCTATAGCAAATAACGTATAACGTATAACGTATAACGTATAACGTATAACGTATAACGTATAACGTATAACGTATAACGTATAAAGTATAGCGTATACCGTATAAAGTATAACGTATAACGTATAACGTCTAACGTATAACGTATAACGTATAACGTATAACGTATAACGTATAACGTATAACGTATAACGTATAACGTATAACGTATAACGTATTACGTATAACGTATAACGTATAACGTATAACGTATAACGTAATACGTATAACGTATAACGTATAACGTATAACGTATAACGTATAACGTATAACGTATAACGTATAACGTATAACGTATAACGTATAACGTATAACGTATAACGTATAACGTATAACGTATAACGTATAACGTATAACGTATAACGTATAACGTATAACGTATAACGTATAACGTATAACGTATAACGTATAACGTATAACGTATAACGTATAACGTATAACGTATAACGTATAACGTATAACGTATAACGTATAACGTATAACGTATGACGTATAACGTATAACGTATAACGTAATACGTATAACGTATAACGTATAACGTATAACGTATAACGTATAACGTATAACGTTTAACGTATAACGTATAACGTATAACGTATAACGTATAACGTATAACGTATAACGTAATACGTATAACGTATAACGTATAACGTATAACGTATAACGTATAACGTATAACGTATAACGTATAACGTATAACGTATAACGTATAACGTATAATGTATAACGTATAACGTATAACGTATAACGTATAATGTATAACGTATAACGTATAACGTATAACCTATAACAAATAACGTATAACGTATAATGTTTAACGTATAACGTATAACCTATAACAAATAACGTATAACGTATAACGTATAACGTATAACGTATAACGTATAACGTATAACGTATAACGTATAACGTATAACGTATAACGTATAACGTATAACGTATGACGTATAACGTATGACGTATAACGTATGACGTATAACGTATAACGTATAACGTATAACGTATAACGTATAACGTATAACGTATAACGTATAACGTATAACGTATAACGTATAACGTATAACGTATAACGTATAACGTATAACGTATAACGTATAACGTATAACGTATAACGTATAACGTATAACGTATAACGTATAACGTATAACGTATAACGTATAACGTATAACGTATAACGTATAACGTATAACGTATAACGTATAACGTATAACGTATAACGTATAACGTATAACGTATAACGTATAACGTATAACGTATAACGTATAACGTATAACGTATAACGTATAACGTATAACGTATAACGTATAACGTATAACGTATAACGTATAACGTATAACGTATAACGTATAACGTATAACGTATAACGTATAACGTATAACGTATAACGTATAACGTATAACGTATAACGTATAACGTATAACGTATAACGTATAACGTATAACGTATAACGTATAACGTATAACGTATAACGTATAACGTATAACGTATAACGTATAACGTATAACGTATAACGTATAACGTATAACGTATAACGTATAACGTATAACGTATAACGTATAACGTATAACGTATAACGTATAACGTATAACGTATAACGTATAACGTATAACGTATAACGTATAACGTAATACGTAAAACGTATAACGTATAACGTATAACGTATAACGTATAACGTATAACGTATAACGTTTAACGTATAACGTATAACGTATAACGTATAACGTATAACGTATAACGTATAACGTAATACGTATAACGTATAACGTATAACGTATAACGTATAACGTATAACGTATAACCCATAACGTATAACGTATAACGTATAACGTATAACGTATAACGTATAACGTATAACGTATAACGTATAACGTATAACGTATAACGTATAACGTATAACGTATAACGTATAACCTATAACAAATAACATATAACGTATAACGTATAACGTATAACGTATAACGTATAACGTATAACGTATAACGTATAACGTATAACGTATAACGTATAACGTATAACGTATAACGTATAAAGTATAACGTATAACGTATAACGTATAACGTGCAGCGTATAACGTATAACGTATAACGTATAACGTATAACGTATAACGTATAAAGTATAACGTATAACGTAATACGTATAACGTATAACGTCTAACGTGTAACGTATAACGTATAACGTATAACGTATAACGTATAACGTATAACGTATAACGTATAACGTATAACGTATAACGTATAACGTATAACGTATAACGTATAACGTATAACGTATAACGTATAACGTATAACGTATAACGTATAACGTATAACGTATAACGTATAACGTATAACGTAAACCTATAGCAAATAACGTATAACGTATAACGTATAACGTATAACGTATAACGTATAACGTCTAACGTATAACGTATAACGTATAAAGTATAGCGTATACCGTATAAAGTATAACGTATAACGTATAACGTCTAACGTATAACGTATAACGTATAACGTATAACGTATAACGTATAACGTATAACGTATAACGTATAACGTATAACGTATAACGTATAACGTATAACGTGTAACGTATAATGTATAACGTATAACGTAATACGTATAACGTATAACGTATAACGTATAACGTATAACGTATAACGTATAACGTATAACGTATAACGTATAACGTATAACGTATAACGTATAACGTATAACGTATAACGTATAACGTATAACGTATAACGTATAACGTATAACGTATAACGTATACCGTATAACGTATAACGTATAACGTATAACGTATAACGTATAACGTATAACGTATAACGTATAACGTATAACGTATAACGTATAACGTATAACGTATAACGTATAACGTATAACGTATAACGTATAACGTATAACGTATAACGTATAACGTAAACCTATAGCAAATAACGTATAACGTATAACGTATAACGTATAACGTATAACGTATAACGTATAACGTATAACGTATAACGTATAACGTATAAAGTATAGCGTATACCGTATAAAGTATAACGTATAACGTATAACGTCTAACGTATAACGTATAACGTATAACGTATAACGTATAACGTATAACGTATAACGTATAACGTATAACGTATAACGTATAACGTATTACGTATAACGTATAACGTATAACGTATAACGTATAACGTAATACGTATAACGTATAACGTATAACGTATAACGTATAACGTATAACGTATAACGTATAACGTATAACGTATAACGTATAACGTATAACGTATAACGTATAACGTATAACGTATAACGTATAACGTATAACGTATAACGTATAACGTATAACGTATAACGTATAACGTATAACGTATAACGTATAACGTAGAACGTATAATGTATAACGTATAACGTATAACGTATAACGTATAATGTATAACGTATAACGTATAACGTATAACCTATAACAAATAACGTATAACGTATAATGTTTAACGTATAACGTATAACCTATAACAAATAACGTATAACGTATAACGTATAACGTATAACGTATAACGTATAACGTATAACGTATAACGTATAACGTATGACGTATAACGTATAACGTATAACGTATAACGTATAACGTATAACGTATAACGTATAACGTATAACGTATAACGTATAACGTATAACGTAATACGTATAACGTATAACGTCTAACGTATAACGTAATACGTATAACGTATAACGTATAACGTATAACGTATAACGTATAACGTATAACGTATAACGTATAACGTATAACGTGCAACGTATAACGTATAACGTATAACGTATAACGTATAACGTATAACGTATAACGTATAACGTATAACGTAATACGTATAACGTATAACGTCTAACGTATAACGTATAACGTATAACGTATAACGTATAACGTATAACGTATAACGTATAACGTATAACGTATACCGTATAACGTATAACGTATAACGTATAACGTATAACGTATAACGTATAACGTATAACGTATAACGTATAACGTATAACGTATAACGTATAACGTATAACGTATAACGTATAACGTATAACGTATAACGTATAACGTATAACGTATAACGTAAACCTATAGCAAATAACGTATAACGTATAACGTATAACGTATAACGTATAACGTATAACGTATAACGTATAACGTATAACGTATAACGTATAAAGTATAGCGTATACCGTATAAAGTATAACGTATAACGTATAACGTCTAACGTATAACGTATAACGTATAACGTATAACGTATAACGTATAACGTATAACGTATAACGTATAACGTATAACGTATAACGTATTACGTATAACGTATAACGTATAACGTATAACGTATAACGTAATACGTATAACGTATAACGTATAACGTATAACGTATAACGTATAACGTATAACGTATAACGTATAACGTATAACGTATAACGTATAACGTATAACGTATAACGTATAACGTATAACGTATAACGTATAACGTATAACGTATAACGTATACCGTATAACGTATAACGTATAACGTATAATGTATAACGTATAACGTATAACGCATAACGTATAACGTATAACGTCTAACGTATAACGTATAACGTATAACGTATAACGTATAACGTATAACGTATAACGTATAACGTAATACGTATAACGTATAACGTCTAACGTATAACGTATGACGTATAACGTATAACGTATAACGTATAACGTATAACGTATAACGTATAACGTATAACGTATAACGTATAACGTATAACGTATAACGTATAACATATAACGTATAACGTAATACGTATAACGTATAACGTATAACGTATAACGTATAACGTATAACGTATAACGTATAACGTATAACGTATAACGTGCAACGTATAACGTATAACGTATAACGTATAACGTATAACGTATAACGTATAACGTATAACGTAATACGTATAACGTATAACGTCTAACGTATAACGTATAACGTATAACGTATAACGTATAACGTATAACGTATAACGTATAACGTAATACGTATAACGTATAACGTCTAACGTATAACGTATGACGTATAACGTATAACGTATAACGTATAACGTATAACGTATAACGTATAACGTATAACGTATAACGTATAACGTATAACGTATAACGTATAACGTATAACGTATAACGTAAACCTATAACAAATAACGTATAACGTATAACGTATAACGTATAACGTATAACGTATAACGTATAACGTATAACGTATAACGTATAACGTATAACGTATAACGTATAACGTATAACGTATAACGTATAACGTATAACGTATAACGTATAACGTATAACGTATAACGTATAACGTATAACGTATAACGTATAACGTATAACGTATAACGTATAACGTATAACGTATAACGTATAACGTATAACGTATAACGTATAACGTATAACGTATAACGTATAACGTATAACGTATGACGTATAACGTATAACGTATAACGTATAACGTATAACGTATAACGTATAACGTATAACGTATAACGTATAACGTATAACGTATAACGTATAACGTATAACGTATAACGTATAACGTATAACGTATAACGTATAATGTATAACGTATAACGTATAACGTATAACGTATAATGTATAACGTATAACGTATAACGTATAACCTATAACAAATAACGTATAACGTATAATGTTTAACGTATAACGTATAACCTATAACAAATAACGTATAACGTATAACGTATAACGTATAACGTATAACGTATAACGTATAACGTATAACGTATAACGTATAACGTATAACGTATAACGTATAACGTATAACGTATAACGTATAACGTATAACGTATAACGTATAACGTATAACGTATAACGTATAACGTATAACGTATAACGTATAACGTATAACGTATAACGTATAACGTATAACGTATAACGTATAACGTATAACGTATGACGTATAACGTATAACGTATAACGTATAACGTATAACGTATAACGTATAACGTATAACGTATAACGTATAACGTATAACGTATAACGTAATACGTATGACGTATAACGTATAACGTATAACGTATAACGTATAACGTATAACGTATAACGTATAACGTATAACGTATAACGTATAACGTATAACGTATAACGTATAACGTATAACGTATAACGTATAACATATAACGTATAACGTAATACGTATAACGTATAACGTATAACGTATAACGTATAACGTATAACGTATAACGTATAACGTATAACGTATAACGTGCAACGTATAACGTATAACGTATAACGTATAACGTATAACGTATAACGTATAACGTATAACGTATAACGTAATACGTATAACGTATAACGTCTAACGTATAACGTATAACGTATAACGTATAACGTATAACGTATAACATATAACGTATAACGTATAACGTTTACCGTATAACGTATAACGTATAACGTATAACGTATAACGTATAACGTATAACGTATAACGTATAACGTATAACGTATAACGTATAACGTATAACGTATAACGTATAACGTATAACGTATAACGTATAACGTATAACGTATAACGTATAACGTATAACGTATAACGTAAACCTATAGCAAATAACGTATAACGTATAACGTATAACGTATAACGTATAACGTATAACGTATAACGTATAACGTATAACGTATAAAGTATAGCGTATACCGTATAAAGTATAACGTATAACGTATAACGTCTAACGTATAACGTATAACGTATAACGTATAACGTATAACGTATAACGTATAACGTATAACGTATAACGTATAACGTATAACGTATTACGTATAACGTATAACGTATAACGTATAACGTATAACGTAATACGTATAACGTATAACGTATAACGTATAACGTATAACGTATAACGTATAACGTATAACGTATAACGTATAACGTATAACGTATAACGTATAACGTATAACGTATAACGTATAACGTATAACGTATAACGTATAACGTATAACGTATAACGTATAACGTATAACGTATAACGTATAACGTATAACGTATAACGTATAACGTATAACGTATAACGTATAACGTATAACGTATAACGTATAACGTATAACGTATAACGTATAACGTATGACGTATAACGTATAACGTATAACGTAATACGTATAACGTATAACGTATAACGTATAACGTATAACGTATAACGTATAACGTTTAACGTATAACGTATAACGTATAACGTATAACGTATAACGTATAACGTATAACGTAATACGTATAACGTATAACGTATAACGTATAACGTATAACGTATAACGTATAACGTATAACGTATAACGTATAACGTATAACGTATAACGTATAATGTATAACGTATAACGTATAACGTATAACGTATAATGTATAACGTATAACGTATAACGTATAACCTATAACAAATAACGTATAACGTATAATGTTTAACGTATAACGTATAACCTATAACAAATAACGTATAACGTATAACGTATAACGTATAACGTATAACGTATAACGTATAACGTATAACGTATAACGTATAACGTATAACGTATAACGTATAACGTATGACGTATAACGTATGACGTATAACGTATGACGTATAACGTATAACGTATAACGTATAACGTATAACGTATAACGTATAACGTATAACGTATAACGTATAACGTATAACGTATAACGTATAACGTATAACGTATAACGTATAACGTATAACGTATAACGTATAACGTATAACGTATAACGTATAACGTATAACGTATAACGTATAACGTATAACGTATAACGTATAACGTATAACGTATAACGTATAACGTATAACGTATAACGTATAACGTATAACGTATAACGTATAACGTATAACGTATAACGTATAACGTATAACGTATAACGTATAACGTATAACGTATAACGTATAACGTATAACGTATAACGTATAACGTATAACGTATAACGTATAACGTATAACGTATAACGTATAACGTATAACGTATAACGTATAACGTATAACGTATAACGTATAACGTATAACGTATAACGTATAACGTATAACGTATAACGTATAACGTATAACGTATAACGTATAACGTATAACGTATAACGTATAACGTATAACGTATAACGTATAACGTATAACGTATAACGTATAACGTATAACGTATAACGTATAACGTATAACGTATAACGTATAACGTATAACGTATAACGTATAACGTATAACGTATAACGTATAACGTATAACGTATAACGTAATACGTAAAACGTATAACGTATAACGTATAACGTATAACGTATAACGTATAACGTATAACGTTTAACGTATAACGTATAACGTATAACGTATAACGTATAACGTATAACGTATAACGTAATACGTATAACGTATAACGTATAACGTATAACGTATAACGTATAACGTATAACCCATAACGTATAACGTATAACGTATAACGTATAACGTATAACGTATAACGTATAACGTATAACGTATAACGTATAACGTATAACGTATAACGTATAACGTATAACGTATAACCTATAACAAATAACATATAACGTATAACGTATAACGTATAACGTATAACGTATAACGTATAACGTATAACGTATAACGTATAACGTATAACGTATAACGTATAACGTATAACGTATAAAGTATAACGTATAACGTATAACGTATAACGTGCAGCGTATAACGTATAACGTATAACGTATAACGTATAACGTATAACGTATAAAGTATAACGTATAACGTAATACGTATAACGTATAACGTCTAACGTGTAACGTATAACGTATAACGTATAACGTATAACGTATAACGTATAACGTATAACGTATAACGTATAACGTATAACGTATAACGTATAACGTATAACGTATAACGTATAACGTATAACGTATAACGTATAACGTATAACGTATAACGTATAACGTATAACGTATAACGTATAACGTAAACCTATAGCAAATAACGTATAACGTATAACGTATAACGTATAACGTATAACGTATAACGTCTAACGTATAACGTATAACGTATAAAGTATAGCGTATACCGTATAAAGTATAACGTATAACGTATAACGTCTAACGTATAACGTATAACGTATAACGTATAACGTATAACGTATAACGTATAACGTATAACGTATAACGTATAACGTATAACGTATAACGTATAACGTGTAACGTATAATGTATAACGTATAACGTAATACGTATAACGTATAACGTATAACGTATAACGTATAACGTATAACGTATAACGTATAACGTATAACGTATAACGTATAACGTATAACGTATAACGTATAACGTATAACGTATAACGTATAACGTATAACGTATAACGTATAACGTATAACGTATACCGTATAACGTATAACGTATAACGTATAATGTATAACGTATAACGTATAACGTATAACGTATAACGTATAACGTATAACGTATAACGTATAACGTATAACGTATAACGTATAACGTAAACCTATAACAAATAACGTATAACGTATAACGTATAACGTATAACGTATAACGTATAACGTATGACGTATAACGTATAACGTATAACGTATAACGTATAACGTATAACGTATAACGTATAACGTATAACGTATAACGTATAACCTATAACGTATAACGTAT
Source organism: Ptiloglossa arizonensis (assembly GCF_051014685.1). NCBI lineage: Eukaryota > Metazoa > Arthropoda > Insecta > Hymenoptera > Colletidae > Ptiloglossa > Ptiloglossa arizonensis. Next base: position 16,797 of record NW_027480159.1, on the reverse strand, counting down.
AACGTATAACGTATAACGTATAACGTATAACGTATAACGTATAACGTATAACGTATAACGTATAACGTATAACGTATAACGTATAACGTATAACGTATGACGTATAACGTATGACGTATAACGTATAACGTATAACGTATAACGTATAACGTATAACGTATAACGTATAACGTATAACGTATAACGTATAACGTATAACGTATAACGTATAACGTATAACGTATAACGTATAACGTATAACGTATAACGTATAACGTATAACGTAGAACGTATAATGTATAACGTATAACGTATAACGTATAACGTATAATGTATAACGTATAACGTATAACGTATAACCTATAACAAATAACGTATAACGTATAATGTTTAACGTATAACGTATAACCTATAACAAATAACGTATAACGTATAACGTATAACGTATAACGTATAACGTATAACGTATAACGTATAACGTATAACGTATGACGTATAACGTATAACGTATAACGTATAACGTATAACGTATAACGTATAACGTATAACGTATAACGTATAACGTATAACGTATAACGTAATACGTATAACGTATAACGTCTAACGTATAACGTAATACGTATAACGTATAACGTATAACGTATAACGTATAACGTATAACGTATAACGTATAACGTATAACGTATAACGTGCAACGTATAACGTATAACGTATAACGTATAACGTATAACGTATAACGTATAACGTATAACGTATAACGTAATACGTATAACGTATAACGTCTAACGTATAACGTATAACGTATAACGTATAACGTATAACGTATAACGTATAACGTATAACGTATAACGTATACCGTATAACGTATAACGTATAACGTATAACGTATAACGTATAACGTATAACGTATAACGTATAACGTATAACGTATAACGTATAACGTATAACGTATAACGTATAACGTATAACGTATAACGTATAACGTATAACGTATAACGTATAACGTATAACGTATAACGTAAACCTATAGCAAATAACGTATAACGTATAACGTATAACGTATAACGTATAACGTATAACGTATAACGTATAACGTATAACGTATAACGTATAAAGTATAGCGTATACCGTATAAAGTATAACGTATAACGTATAACGTCTAACGTATAACGTATAACGTATAACGTATAACGTATAACGTATAACGTATAACGTATAACGTATAACGTATAACGTATAACGTATTACGTATAACGTATAACGTATAACGTATAACGTATAACGTAATACGTATAACGTATAACGTATAACGTATAACGTATAACGTATAACGTATAACGTATAACGTATAACGTATAACGTATAACGTATAACGTATAACGTATAACGTATAACGTATAACGTATAACGTATAACGTATAACGTATACCGTATAACGTATAACGTATAACGTATAATGTATAACGTATAACGTATAACGCATAACGTATAACGTATAACGTCTAACGTATAACGTATAACGTATAACGTATAACGTATAACGTATAACGTATAACGTATAACGTAATACGTATAACGTATAACGTCTAACGTATAACGTATGACGTATAACGTATAACGTATAACGTATAACGTATAACGTATAACGTATAACGTATAACGTATAACGTATAACGTATAACGTATAACGTATAACATATAACGTATAACGTAATACGTATAACGTATAACGTATAACGTATAACGTATAACGTATAACGTATAACGTATAACGTATAACGTATAACGTGCAACGTATAACGTATAACGTATAACGTATAACGTATAACGTATAACGTATAACGTATAACGTAATACGTATAACGTATAACGTCTAACGTATAACGTATAACGTATAACGTATAACGTATAACGTATAACGTATAACGTATAACGTAATACGTATAACGTATAACGTCTAACGTATAACGTATGACGTATAACGTATAACGTATAACGTATAACGTATAACGTATAACGTATAACGTATAACGTATAACGTATAACGTATAACGTATAACGTATAACGTATAACGTATAACGTAAACCTATAACAAATAACGTATAACGTATAACGTATAACGTATAACGTATAACGTATAACGTATAACGTATAACGTATAACGTATAACGTATAACGTATAACGTATAACGTATAACGTATAACGTATAACGTATAACGTATAACGTATAACGTAGAACGTATAATGTATAACGTATAACGTATAACGTATAACGTATAATGTATAACGTATAACGTATAACGTATAACCTATAACAAATAACGTATAACGTATAATGTTTAACGTATAACGTATAACCTATAACAAATAACGTATAACGTATAACGTATAACGTATAACGTATAACGTATAACGTATAACGTATAACGTATAACGTATGACGTATAACGTATAACGTATAACGTATAACGTATAACGTATAACGTATAACGTATAACGTATAACGTATAACGTATAACGTATAACGTATAACGTATAACGTATTACGTATAACGTATAACGTATAACGTATAACGTATAACGTAATACGTATAACGTATAACGTATAACGTATAACGTATAACGTATAACGTATAACGTATAACGTATAACGTATAACGTATAACGTATAACGTATAACGTATAACGTATAACGTATAACGTATAACGTATAACGTATAACGTATACCGTATAACGTATAACGTATAACGTATAATGTATAACGTATAACGTATAACGCATAACGTATAACGTATAACGTCTAACGTATAACGTATAACGTATAACGTATAACGTATAACGTATAACGTATAACGTATAACGTAATACGTATAACGTATAACGTCTAACGTATAACGTATGACGTATAACGTATAACGTATAACGTATAACGTATAACGTATAACGTATAACGTATAACGTATAACGTATAACGTATAACGTATAACGTATAACATATAACGTATAACGTAATACGTATAACGTATAACGTATAACGTATAACGTATAACGTATAACGTATAACGTATAACGTATAACGTATAACGTGCAACGTATAACGTATAACGTATAACGTATAACGTATAACGTATAACGTATAACGTATAACGTAATACGTATAACGTATAACGTCTAACGTATAACGTATAACGTATAACGTATAACGTATAACGTATAACGTATAACGTATAACGTAATACGTATAACGTATAACGTCTAACGTATAACGTATGACGTATAACGTATAACGTATAACGTATAACGTATAACGTATAACGTATAACGTATAACGTATAACGTATAACGTATAACGTATAACGTATAACGTATAACGTATAACGTATAACGTAAACCTATAACAAATAACGTATAACGTATAACGTATAACGTATAACGTATAACGTATAACGTATAACGTATAACGTATAACGTATAACGTATAACGTATAACGTATAACGTATAACGTATAACGTATAACGTATAACGTATAACGTATAACGTATAACGTATAACGTATAACGTATAACGTATAACGTATAACGTATAACGTATAACGTATAACGTATAACGTATAACGTATAACGTATAACGTATAACGTATAACGTATAACGTATAACGTATAACGTATGACGTATAACGTATAACGTATAACGTATAACGTATAACGTATAACGTATAACGTATAACGTATAACGTATAACGTATAACGTATAACGTATAACGTATAACGTATAACGTATAACGTATAACGTATAACGTATAATGTATAACGTATAACGTATAACGTATAACGTATAATGTATAACGTATAACGTATAACGTATAACCTATAACAAATAACGTATAACGTATAATGTTTAACGTATAACGTATAACCTATAACAAATAACGTATAACGTATAACGTATAACGTATAACGTATAACGTATAACGTATAACGTATAACGTATAACGTATAACGTATAACGTATAACGTATAACGTATAACGTATAACGTATAACGTATAACGTATAACGTATAACGTATAACGTATAACGTATAACGTATAACGTATAACGTATAACGTATAACGTATAACGTATAACGTATAACGTATAACGTATAACGTATAACGTATAACGTATAACGTATGACGTATAACGTATAACGTATAACGTATAACGTATAACGTATAACTTATAACGTATAACGTATAACGTATAACGTATAACGTATAACGTAATACGTATAACGTATAACGTCTAACGTATAACGTATAACGTATAACGTATAACGTATAACGTATAACGTATAACGTATAACGTAATTCGTATAACGTATAACGTCTAACGTATAACGTATGACGTATAACGTATAACGTATAACGTATAACGTATAACGTATAACGTATAACGTATAACGTATAACGTATAACGTATAACGTATAACGTATAACGTATAACGTATAACGTATAACGTATAACGTATAACGTATAACGTAATACGTATAACGTATAACGTATAACGTATAACGTATAACGTATAACGTATAACGTATAACGTATAACGTATAACGTGCAACGTATAACGTATAACGTATAACGTATAACGTATAACGTATAACGTATAACGTATAACGTATAACGTAATACGTATAACGTATAACGTCTAACGTATAACGTATAACGTATAACGTATAACGTATAACGTATAACATATAACGTATAACGTATAACGTTTACCGTATAACGTATAACGTATAACGTATAACGTATAACGTATAACGTATAACGTATAACGTATAACGTATAACGTATAACGTATAACGTATAACGTATAACGTATAACGTATAACGTAAACCTATAGCAAATAACGTATAACGTATAACGTATAACGTATAACGTATAACGTATAACGTATAACGTATAACGTATAACGTATAAAGTATAGCGTATACCGTATAAAGTATAACGTATAACGTATAACGTCTAACGTATAACGTATAACGTATAACGTATAACGTATAACGTATAACGTATAACGTATAACGTATAACGTATAACGTATAACGTATTACGTATAACGTATAACGTATAACGTATAACGTATAACGTAATACGTATAACGTATAACGTATAACGTATAACGTATAACGTATAACGTATAACGTATAACGTAATACGTAAAACGTATAACGTATAACGTATAACGTATAACGTATAACGTATAACGTATAACGTTTAACGTATAACGTATAACGTATAACGTATAACGTATAACGTATAACGTATAACGTAATACGTATAACGTATAACGTATAACGTATAACGTATAACGTATAACGTATAACGTATAACGTATAACGTATAACGTATAACGTATAACGTATAACGTATAACGTATAACGTATAACGTATAACGTATAACGTATAACGTATAACGTATAACGTATAACGTATAACGTATAACCTATAACAAATAACGTATAACGTATAACGTATAACGTATAACGTATAACGTATAACGTATAACGTATAACGTATAACGTATAACGTATAACGTATAACGTATAACGTATAACGTATAACGTATAACGTATAACGTATAACGTATAACGTATAACGTATAACGTATAACGTATAACGTATAACGTGCAACGTATAACGTATAACGTATAACGTATAACGTATAACGTATAACGTATAACGTATAACGTATAACGTAATACGTATAACGTATAACGTCTAACGTATAACGTATAACGTATAACGTATAACGTATAACGTATATCGTATAACGTATAACGTATAACGTATAACGTATAACGTATAACGTATAACGTATAACGTATAACGTATAACGTATAACGTATAACGTATAACGTATAACGTATAACGTATAACGTATAACGTATAACGTATAACGTAAACCTATAGCAAATAACGTATAACGTATAACGTATAACGTATAACGTATAACGTATAACGTATAACGAATAACGTATAACGTATAAAGTATAGCGTATACCGTATAAAGTATAACGTATAACGTATAATGTCTAACGTATAACGTATAACGTATAACGTATAACGTATAACGTATAACGTATAACGTATAACGTATAACGTATAACGTATAACGTATAACGTATAACCTATAACAAATAACGTATAACGTATAACGTATAACGTATAACGTATAACGTATAACGTATAACGTATAACGTATAACGTATAACGTATAACGTATAACGTATAACGTATAACGTATAACGTATAACGTAATACGTATAACGTATGACGTCTAACGTATAACGTATAACGTATAACGTATAACGTATAACGTATAACGTATAACGTATAACGTAAAACGTATAACGTATAACGTATAACGTATAACGTATAACGTATAACGTATAACGTATAACGTATAACGTATAACGTATAACGTATAACGTATAACGTATAACGTATAACGTATAACGTATAACGTATAACGTATAACGTATAACGTATAACGTATAACGTATAACGTATAACGTATAACGTTTAAAGTATAACGTATAACGTATAACGTATAACGTATAACGTATAACGTATAACGTAAACCTATAACAAATATCGTATAACGTATAACGTATAACGTAAACGTATAACGTATAACGTATAACGTATAACGTATAACGTATAACGTAATACGTATAACGTATAACGTCTAACGTATAACGTATAACGTATAACGTATAACGTATAACGCATAACGTATAACGTATAACGTATAACGTATAACGTATAACGTATAACGTATAACGTATAACGTATAACGTATAACGTATAACGTATAACGTATAACGTATAATGTATAACGTATAACGTATAACGTATAACGTATAATGTATAACGTATAACGTATAACGTATAACCTATAACAAATAACGTATAACGTATAACGTATAACGTATAACGTATAACGTATAACGTATAACGTATAACGTATAACGTATAACGTATAACGTATAACGTATAACGTATAACGTATAACGTATAACATAATACGTATAACGTATGACGTCTAACGTATAACGTATAACGTATAACGTATAACGTATAACGTATAACGTATAACGTATAACGTAAAACGTATAACGTATAACGTATAACGTATAACGTATAACGTATAACGTATAACGTATAACGTATAACGTATAACGTATAACGTATAACGTATAACGTATAACATATAACGTATAACGTATAACGTATAACGTATAACGTATAACATATAACGTATAACCTATAACAAATAACGTATAACGTATAACGTATAACGTATAACGTTTAAAGTATAACGTATAACGTCTAACGTATAACGTATAACGTATAACGTATAACGTATAACGTATAACGTATAACGTATAACGTATAACGTATAACGTATAACGTAAACCTATAACAAATATCGTATAACGTATAACGTATAACGTATAACGTATAACGTATAACGTATAACGTATTACGTATAACGTATAACGTATAACGTATACCGTATAACGTATAACGTATAACGTATAACGTATAACGTATAACGTATAACGTATAACCTATAACGTATAACGTATAACGTATAACGTATAACGTATAACGTATAACGTATAACGTATAACGTATAACGTATAATGTATAACGTATAACGTATAACGTATAACGTATAACGTATAACGTATAATGTATAACGTATAACGTATAACGTATAACGTATAACGTATAACGTATAACGTATAACGTATAACGTATAACGTATAACGTATAACGTATAACGTATAACGTATAACGTATAACGTATAACGTATAACCTATAACGTATAACGTATAACGTATAACGTATAACATATAACGTATAACCTATAACAAATAACGTATAACGTATAACGTATAACGTATAACGTTTAAAGTATAACGTATAACGTATAACGTATAACGTATAACGTATAACGTATAACGTAAACCTATAACAAATATCGTATAACGTATAACGTATAACGTATAACGTATAACGTATAACGTATAACGTATAACGTATAACGTATAACGTATAACGTATAACGTAATACGTATAACGTATAACGTCTAACGTATAACGTATAACGTATAACGTATAACGTATAACGTATAACGTATAATGTATAACGTATAACGTATAACGTATAACGTATAACGTATAACCTATAACAAATAACGTATAACGTATAACGTATAACGTATAACGTATAACGTATAACGTATAACGTATAACGTATAACGTATAACGTATAACGTATAACGTATAACGTATAACGTATAACCTATAACGTATAACGTATAACGTATAACGTATAACGTATAACGTATAACGTATAACGTATAACGTATAACGTATAATGTATAACGTATAACGTATAACGTATAACGTATAACGTATAACGTATAACGTATAATGTATAACGTATAACGTATAACGTATAACGTATAACGTATAACGTATAACGTATAACGTATAACGTATAACGTATAACGTATAACGTATAACGTATAACGTATAACGTATAACGTATAACGTATAACCTATAACGTATAACGTATAACGTATAACGTATAACGTATAACGTATAACGTATAACGTATAACGTATAACGTATAACGTATAACATATAACGTATAACCTATAACAAATAACGTATAACGTATAACGTATAACGTATAACGTTTAAAGTATAACGTATAACGTATAACGTATAACGTATAACGTATAACGTATAACGTAAACCTATAACAAATATCGTATAACGTATAACGTATAACGTAAACGTATAACGTATAACGTATAACGTATAACGTATAACGTAATACGTATAACGTATAACGTCTAACGTATAACGTATAACGTATAACGTATAACGTATAACGCATAACGTATAACGTATAACGTATAACGTATAACGTATAACGTATAAAGTATAACGTATACCGTATAAAGTATAACGTATAACGTATAACGTCTAACGTATAACGTATAACGTATAACGTATAACGTATAACGTATAACGTATAACGTATAACGTATAACGTATAACGTATAACGTAAACCTATAACAAATATCGTATAACGTATAACGTATAACGTATAACGTATAACGTATAACGTATAACGTATTACGTATAACGTATAACGTATAACGTATACCGTATAACGTATAACGTATAACGTATAACGTATAACGTATAACGTATAACGTATAACCTATAACGTATAACGTATAACGTATAACGTATAACGTATAACGTATAACGTATAACGTATAACGTATAACGTATAACGTATAACGTATAACGTATAACGTATAACGTATAACGTATAACATATAACGTATAACCTATAACAAATATCGTATAACGTATAACGTATAACGTATAACGTATAACGTATAACGTATAACGTATTACGTATAACGTATAACGTATAACGTATACCGTATAACGTATAACGTATAACGTATAACGTATAACGTATAACGTATAACGTATAACGTATAACATATAACGTATAACCTATAACAAATAACGTATAACGTATAACGTATAACGTATAACGTTTAAAGTATAACGTATAACGTATAACGTATAACGTATAACGTATAACGTATAACGTAAACCTATAACAAATATCGTATAACGTATAACGTATAACGTATAACGTATAACGTATAACGTATAACGTATAACGTATAACGTATAACGTATAACGTATAACGTAATACGTATAACGTATAACGTCTAACGTATAACGTATAACGTATAACGTATAACGTATAACGTATAACGTATAACGTATAACGTATGACGTATAACGTATGACGTATAACGTATAACGTATAACGTATAACGTATAACGTATAACGTATAACGTATAACGTATAACGTATAACGTATAACGTATAACGTATAACGTATAACGTATAACGTATAACGTATAACGTATAACGTATAACGTATAACGTATAACGTATAACGTATAATGTATAACGTATAACGTATAACGTATAACGTATAACGTATAACGTATAACGTATAATGTATAACGTATAACGTATAACGTATAACGTATAACGTATAACGTATAATGTATAACGTATAACGTATAACGTATAACGTATAACCTATAACAAATAACGTATAACGTATAATGTTTAACGTATAACGTATAACCTATAACAAATAACGTATAACGTATAACGTATAACGTATAACGTATAACGTATAACGTATGACGTATAACGTATAACGTATAACGTATAACGTATAACGTATAACGTATAACGTATAACGTATAACGTATAACGTAAACCTATAACAAATATCGTATAACGTATAACGTATAACGTATAACGTATAACCTATAACAAATAACGTATAACGTATAACGTATAACGTATAACGTATAACGTATAACGTATAACGTATAACGTATAACGTATAACGTATAACGTATAACGTATAACGTATAACGTATAACGTATAACGTATAACGTATAACGTATAACGTATAACGTATAACGTAATACGTATAACGTATAACGTATAACGTATAACGTATAACGTATAACGTATAACGTATAACGTATAACGTATAACGTATAACGTATAACGTATAACGTATAACGTATAACGTATAACGTATACCGTATAACGTATAACGTATAACGTATAATGTATAACGTATAACGTATAACGTATAACGTATAACGTATAACGTATAACGTATAACGTATAACGTATAACGTATAACGTAAACCTATAACAAATAACGTATAACGTATAACGTATAACGTATAACGTATAACGTATAACGTATAACGTATAACGTATAACGTATAACGTATAACGTATAACGTATAACGTATAACGTATAACGTATAACGTATAACGTATAACGTATAACGTATAACGTATAACGTATAACGTATAACGTATAACGTATAACGTATAACGTATAACGTATAACGTATAACGTATAACGTATAACGTATAACGTATAACGTATAACGTATAACGTATAACGTATAACGTATAACGTATAACGTATAACGTATAACGTATAACGTATAACGTATAACGTATAACGTATGACGTATAACGTATAACGTATGACGTATGACGTATAACGTATAACGTATAACGTATAACCTATAACGTATAACGTATAACGTATAACGTATAAAGTATAACGTATAACGTATAACGTATAACGTATAACGTATAACGTATAACGTATAATGTATAACGTATAACGTATAACGTATAACGTATAATGTATAACGTATAACGTATAACGTATAACCTATAACAAATAACGTATAACGTATAATGTTTAACGTATAACGTATAACCTATGACAAATAACGTATAACGTATAACGTATAACGTATAACGTATAACGTATAACGTATAACGTATAACGTATAACGTATAACGTATAACGTATAACGTATAACGTATAACGTATAACGTATAACGTATAACGTATAACGTATAACGTATAACGTATAACGTATAACGTATAACGTATAACGTATAACGTATAACGTATAACGTATAACGTAAACCTATAGCAAATAACGTATAACGTATAACGTATAACGTATAACGTATAACGTATAACGTATAACGTATAACGTATAACGTATAAAGTATAGCGTATACCGTATAAAGTATAACGTATAACGTATAACGTATAACGTATAACGTATAACGTATAACGTATAACGTATAACGTATAACGTATAACGTATAACGTATAACGTATATCGTATAACGTATGACGTATAACGTATGACGTATAACGTATAACGTATAACGTATAACGTATAACGTATAACGTATAACGTATAACGTATAACGTATAACGTAAACCTATAACAAATATCGTATAACGTATAACGTGTAACGTATAACGTATAACGTATAACGTATAACGTATAACGTAAACCTATAACAAATATCGTATAACGTATAACGTATAACGTATAACGTATAACGTATAACGTATAACGTAATACGTATAACGTATAACGTATAACGTATAACGTATAACGTATAACGTATAACGTATAACGTATAACATATAACGTATAACCTATAACAAATAACGTATAACGTATAACGTATAACGTATAACGTTTAAAGTATAACGTATAACGTATAACGTATAACGTATAACGTATAACGTATAACGTAAACCTATAACAAATATCGTATAACGTATAACGTATAACGTATAACGTATAACGTATAACGTATAAAGTATAGCGTATACCGTATAAAGTATAACGTATAACGTATAACGTATAACGTATAACGTATAACGTATAACGTATAACGTATAACGTATAACGTATAACGTATAACGTATAACGTATATCGTATAACGTATGACGTATAACGTATGACGTATAACGTATAACGTATAACGTATAACGTATAACGTATAACGTATAACGTATAACGTATAACGTATAACGTAAACCTATAACAAATATCGTATAACGTATAACGTATAACGTATAACGTATAACGTATAACGTATAACGTATTACGTATAACGTATAACGTATAACGTATACCGTATAACGTATAACGTATAACGAATAACGTATAACGTATAACGTATAACGTATAACGTATAACGTATAACGTATAATGTATAACGTATAACGTATAACGTATAACGTATAATGTATAACGTATAACGTATAACGTATAAACTATAACAAATAACGTATAACGTATAATGTTTAACGTATAACGTATAACCTATAACAAATAACGTATAACGTATAACGTATAACGTATAACGTATAACGTATAACGTATAACGTATAACGTATAACGTATAACGTATAACGTATAACGTATAACGTATAACGTATAACGTATAACGTATAACGTATAACGTATAACGTATAACGTATAACGTATAATGTATAACGTATAACGTATAACGTATAACGTATAACGTATAACGTATAACGTATAATGTATAACGTATAACGTATAACGTATAACGTATAACGTATAACGTATAATGTATAACGTATAACGTATAACGTATAACGTATAACCTATAACAAATAACGTATAACGTATAATGTTTAACGTATAACGTATAACCTATAACAAATAACGTATAACGTATAACGTATAACGTATAACGTATAACGTATAACGTATGACGTATAACGTATAACGTATAACGTATAACGTATAACGTATAACGTATAACGTATAACGTATAACGTATAACGTATAACGTATAACGTATAACGTATAACGTATAACGTATAACGTATAACGTAATACGTATAACGTATAACGTATAACGTATAACGTATAACGTATAACGTATAACGTATAACGTATAACGTATAACGTGCAACGTATAACGTATAACGTATAACGTATAACGTATAACGTATAACGTATAACGTATAACGTATAACGTAATACGTATAACGTATAACGTCTAACGTATAACGTATAACGTATAACGTATACGTATAACGTATAACGTATAACGTATAACGTATAACGTATAACGTATAACGTATAACGTATAACGTATAACGTATAACGTATAACGTATAACGTATAACGTATAACGTATAACGTATAACGTATAACGTATAACGTATAACGTATAACGTAAACCTATAGCAAATAACGTATAACGTATAACGTATAACGTATAACGTATAACGTATAACGTATAACGTATAACGTATAACGTATAAAGTATAGCGTATACCGTATAAAGTATAACGTATAACGTATAACGTCTAACGTATAACGTATAACGTATAACGTATAACGTATAACGTATAACGTATAACGTATAACGTATAACGTATAACGTATAACGTATAACGTATAACGTATAACGTATAACGTACAACGTATAACGTATAACGTATAACGTATAACGTATAACGTATAACGTATACGTATAACGTATAACGTATAACGTATAACGTATAACGTATAACGTATAACGTATAACGTATAACGTATAACGTATAACGTAAACCTATAACAATAACGTATAACGTATAACGTATAACGTATAACGTATAACGTATAACGTATAACGTATAACGTATAACGTATAACGTATAACGTATAACGTATAACGTATAACGTATAACGTCAACGTATAACGTATAACGTATAACGTATAACGTATAACGTATAACGTATAACGTATAACGTATAACGTATAACGTAATACGTATAACGTATAACGTCTAACGTATAACGTATAACGTATAACGTATAACGTATAACGTATAACGTATAACGTATAACGTATAACGTATAACGTATACGTATAACGTATAACGTATAACGTATAACGTATAACGTATAACGTATAACGTATAACGTATAACGTATAACGTATAACGTATAACGTATAACGTATAACGTATAACGTATAACGTATAACGTATAACGTATAACGTATAACGTATAACGTATAACGTATAACGTATAACGTATAATGTATAACGTATAACGTATAACGTATAACTATAACGTATAACGTATAACGTATAACGTATAACGTATAACGTATAACGTATAACGTATAACGTATAACGTATAACGTATAACGTATAACGTATAACGTATAACGTATAACGTATAACGTATAACGTATACGTATAACGTATACGTATAACGTATAACGTATAACGTATAACGTATAACGTATAACGTATAACGTATAACGTATAACGTAAACGTATAACGTATAACGTATAACGTATAACGTATAACGTATAACGTATAACGTATAACGTATAACGTATAACGTATAACGTATACGTATAACGTATAACGTATAACGTATAACGTATAACGTATAACGTATAACTATAACGTATAACTATACGTATAACGTATAACAATAACGTATAACGTATAACGTATAACGTATAACGTATAACGTATAACGTATACGATAACGTATAACGTATAACGTATAACGTATAACGTAAACCTATAACAATACGTATAACGTATAACGTATAACGTATAACGTATAACGTATAACGTATAACGTATAACGTATAACGTATAACGTATAACGTATAACGTATACGTATACGTATAACGTATAACGTATAACGTATAACGTATAACGTATAACGTATAACGTATAACGTATACGTATAACGTATAACGTATAACGTATAACGTATAACGTATAACGTATAACGTATACGTATAACGTATAACGTATAACGTATAACGTATAACGTATAACGTATAACGTATAACGTATAACGTATAACGTATAACGTATAACGTATAACGTATAACGTATAACGTATAACGTATAACGTATAACGTATAACGTATAACGTATAACGTATAACAATAACGTATAACGTATAACGTATAACGTATAACGTATAACGTATAACGTATAACGTATAACGTATAACGTATAACGTATAACGTATAACGTATAACGTATAACGTATAACGTATAACGTATAACGTATAACGTATAACGTATAACGTATACGTATAACGTATAACGTATAACGTATAACGTATAACGTATAACGTATAACGTATAACGTATAACGTATAACGTATACGTATAACGTATAACGTATAACGTATAACGTATAACGTATAACGTATAACGTATAACGTATAACGTATAACGTATAACGTATAACGTATAACGTATAACGTATAACGTATAACGTATAACGTATAACGTATAACGTATACGTATAACGTATAACGTATACGTATAACGTATAACGTATAACGTATAACGTATAACGTATAACGTATAACGTATAACGTATAACGTATAACGTATAACGTATAACGTATAACGTATAACGTATAACGTATAACGTATAACGTATAACGTATAACGTATAACGTATAACGTATAACGTATAACGTATACGTATAACGTATAACGTATAACGTATAACGTATACGTATAACGTTATAACGTATAACGTATAACGTATAACGTATAACGTATAACGTATAACGTATAACGTATAACGTATAACGTATAACGTATAACGTATAACGTATAACGTATAACGTATAACGTATAACGTATAACGTATAACGTATAACGTATAACGTATAACGTATAACGTATAACGTATAACGTATAACGTATAACGTATAACGTATAACGTATAACGTATAACGTATAACGTATAACGTATAACGTATAACGTATAACGTATAACGTATAACGTATAACGTATAACGTATAACGTATAACGTATAACGTATACGTATAACGTATACGTATAACGTATAACGTATAACGTATAACGTATAACGTATAACGTATAACGTATAACGTATAACGTATAACGTATAAACGTATAACGTATAACGTATAACGTATAACGTATAACGTATAACGTATAATGTATAACGTATAACGTATAACGTATAACCTATAACAAATAACGTATAACGTATAACGTATAACGTATAACGTATAACGTATAACGTATAACGTATAACGTATAACGTATAACGTATAACGTATAACGTATAACGTATAACGTATAACGTATAACGTATAACGTATAACGTAAACCTATAGCAAATAACGTATAACGTATAACGTAAACCTATAGCAAATAACGTATAACGTATAACGTATAACGTATAACGTATAACGTATAACGTATAACGTATAACGTATAA
>NW_027480158.1:0-34652 GCF_051014685.1 Ptiloglossa arizonensis | reverse complement strand
AACTTATAACGTAAAACGTATTACATATTACGTATAACGAGTAACGTATAACGTATAACGTATAACGTATAACGCATAACGTATAACGTATAACGTATAACGTATAACGTATAACGTATAACGTACAACTTATAACGTAAAACGTATTACATATTACGTATAACGAGTAACGTATAACGTATAACGTATACCGTATAACGTATAACGTATAACGTATAACGTATAACGTATAACGTATAACGTATAACGTATAACGTATAACGTATAACGTATAACGTATTACGTATAACGTATAACGTATAACGTATAACGTATAACGTATAACGTATAACGTATAACGTATAACGTATAACGTATAACGTATAACGTATAACGTATAACGTATTACGTATAACGTATAACGTATAACGTATAACGTATAACGTATAACGTATAACGTATAACGTATAACGTATAACGTATAACGTATAACGTATAACGTATAACGTATAACGTATAACGTATAACGTATAACGTATAACGTATAACGTATAACGTATAACGTATAACGTATAACGTATAACGTATAACGTATAACGTATAACGTATAACGTATAACGTATAACGTATAACGTATAACGTATAACGTATAACGTATAACGTATAACGTATAACGTATAACGTATAACGTATAACGTATAACGTATAACGTATAACGTATAACGTATAACGTATAACGTATAACGTATAACGTATAACGTATAACGTATAACGTATAACGTATAACGTATAACGTATAACGTATAACGTATATCCTATAACGCATAACGTATAACGTATAACGTATATCGTATAACGTATAACGTATAACGTAAAACGTATAACGTATAACGTATAACGTATAACGTATAACGTATAACGTATAACGTATAACGTATAACGTATAACGTATAACGTATAACGAGTAACGTATAACGTATAACGTATAACGTATAACGTACAACGAATAACGTATAACGTATAACGTATAACGTATAACGTATAACGTATAACGTATAACGTATAACGCATAACGTATAACGTATAACGTATATCCTATAACGCATAACGTATAACGTATAACGTATATCGTATAACGTATAACGTATAACGTAAAACGTATAACGTATAACGTATAACGTATAACGTATAACGTATAACGTACAACTTATAACGTAAAACGTATTACATATTACGTATAACGAGTAACGTATAACGTATAACGTATAACGTATAACGCATAACGTATAACGTATAACGTATAACGTATAACGTATAACGTATAACGTACAACTTATAACGTAAAACGTATTACATATTACGTATAACGAGTAACGTATAACGTATAACGTATACCGTATAACGTATAACGTATAACGTATAACGTATAACGTATAACGTATAACGTATAACGTATAACGTATAACGTATAACGTATAACGTATTACGTATAACGTATAACGTATAACGTATAACGTATAACGTATAACGTATAACGTATAACGTATAACGTATAACGTATAACGTATAACGCATAACGTATAACGTATAACGTATAACGTATAACGTATAACGTATAACGTATAACGTATAACGTATAACGTATAACGTATAACGTATAACGTATAACGTATAACGTATCACGTATAACGTATAACGTTTAACGTATAACGTATAACGTATAACGTATAACGTATAACGTATAACGTATAACGTATAACGTATAACGTATAACGTATAACGTATAACGTTTAACGTATAACGTATAACGTATAACGTATAACGTATAACGTATAACGTATAACGTATAACGTATAACGTATAACGTATAACGTATAACGTATAACGTATAACGTATAACGTATAACGTATAACGTATAACGTATAACGTATAACGTATAACGTATAACGTATAACGTATAACGTATAACGTATAACGTATAACGTATAACGTATAACGTATAACGTATAACGTATAACGTATAACGTATAACGTACAACGTATAACGTATAACGTATAACGTATAACGTATAACGTTTAACGTATAACGTATAACGTATAACGTATAACGTATAACGTATCACGTATAACGTATAACGTATATCCTATAACGCATAACGTATAACGTATAACGTATATCGTATAACGTATAACGTATAACGTATAACGTATAACGTATAACGTATAACGTATAACGTATAACGTATAACGTATAACGTATAACGTATAACGTATAACGTATAACGTATAACGTATAACGTATAACGTATATCCTATAACGCATAACGTATAACGTATAACGTATATCGTATAACGTATAACGTATAACGTAAAACGTAAAACGTATAACGTATAACGTATAACGTATAACGTATAACGTATAACGTATAACGTATAACGTATAACGTATATCCTATAACGCATAACGTATAACGTATAACGTATAACGTATAACGTACAACGTATAACGTATAACGTATAACGTATAACGTATAACGTTTAACGTATAACGTATAACGTATAACGTATAACGTATAACGTATAACGTATAACGTATATCCTATAACGCATAACGTATAACGTATAACGTATATCGTATAACGTATAACGTATAACGTAAAACGTAAAACGTATAACGTATAACGTATAACGTATAACGTATAACGTATAACGCATAACGTATACCGTCTAACGTATAACGTATAACGTATAACGTATAACGTATAACGTATAACGTATAACGTATAACGTATAACGTATAACGTATAACGTATAACTTATAACGTAAAACGTATTACATATTACGTATAACGAGTAACGTATAACGTATAACGTATAACGTATAACGTATAACGTATAACGTATAACGTATAACGTATAACGAGTAACGTATAACGTATAACGTATAACGTATAACGTACAACGTATAACGTATAACGTATAACGTATAACGTATAACGTATAACGTATAACGTATAACGTATAACGTATAACGTATAACGTATATCCTATAACGCATAACGTATAACGTATAACGTATATCGTATAACGTATAACGTATAACGTAAAACGTATAACGTATAACGTATAGCGTATAACGTATAACGTATAACGCATAACGTATACCGTATAACGTATAACGTATAACGCATAACGTATACGTATAACGTATAACGTATAACGTATAACGTATAACGTATAACGTACAACTTATAACGTAAAACGTATTACATATTACGTATAACGAGTAACGTATAACGTATAACGTATACCGTATAACGTATAACGTATAACGTATAACGTATAACGTATAACGTATAACGTATAACGTATAACGTATAACGTATAACGTATAACGTATAACGTATAACGTATAACGTATAACGTATAACGTATAACGTATAACGTATAACGTATAACGTATAACGTATAACGTATAACGTATAAGGTATAACGTATAACGTATAACGTATAACGTATAACGTATAACGTATAACGTATAACGTATAACGTATAACGTATAACGTATAACGTATAACGTATAACGTATAACGTATAACGTATAACGTATAACGTATAACGTATAACGTATAACGTATAACGTATATCCTATAACGCATAACGTATAACGTATAACGTATATCGTATAACGTATAACGTATAACGTAAAACGTAAAACGTATAACGTATAACGTATAACGTATAACGTATAACGTATAACGCATAACGTATACCGTCTAACGTATAACGTATAACTTATAACGTAAAACGTATAACGTATAACGTATAACGTATAACGTATATCCTATAACGCATAACGTATAACGTATAACGTATATCGTATAACGTATAACGTATAACGTAAAACGTATAACGTATAACGTATAGCGTATAACGTATAACGTATAACGCATAACGTATACCGTATAACGTATAACGTATAACGCATAACGTATAACGTATAACGTATAACGTATAACGTATAACGTATAACGTACAACTTATAACGTAAAACGTATTACATATTACGTATAACGAGTAACGTATAACGTATAACGTATACCGTATAACGTATAACGTATAACGTATAACGTATAACGTATAACGTATAACGTATAACGTATAACGTATAACGTATAACGTATAACGTATAACGTATAACGTATAACGTATAACGTATAACGTATTACGTATAACGTATAACGTATAACGTATAACGTATAACGTATAACGTATAACGTATAACGTATAACGTATAACGTATAACGTATAACGTATAACGTATAACGTATAACGTATAACGTATAACGTATAACGTATAACGTACAACGTATAACGTATAACGTATAACGTATAACGTATAACGTTTAACGTATAACGTATAACGTATAACGTATAACGTATAACGTATAACGTATAACGTATATCCTATAACGCATAACGTATAACGTATAACGTATATCGTATAACGTATAACGTATAACGTAAAACGTAAAACGTATAACGTATAACGTATAACGTATAACGTATAACGTATAACGCATAACGTATATCCTATAACGCATAACGTATAACGTATAACGTATATCGTATAACGTATAACGTATAACGTAAAACGTATAACGTATAACGTATAGCGTATAACGTATAACGTATAACGCATAACGTATACCGTATAACGTATAACGTATAACGCATAACGTATAACGTATAACGTATAACGTATAACGTATAACGTATAACGTACAACTTATAACGTAAAACGTATTACATATTACGTATAACGAGTAACGTATAACGTATAACGTATACCGTATAACGTATAACGTATAACGTATAACGTATAACGTATAACGTATAACGTATAACGTATAACGTATAACGTATAACGTATAACGTATAACGTATAACGTATAACGTATAACGTATAACGTATAACGTATAACGTATAACGTATAACGTATAACGTATAACGTATAACGTATAACGTATAACGTATTACGTATAACGTATAACGTATAACGTATAACGTATAACGTATAACGTATAACGTATAACGTATAACGTATAACGTATAACGTATAACGTATAACGTATAACGTATAACGTATAACGTATAACGTATAACGTATAACGTATAACGTATAACGTATAACGTATAACGTATAACGTATAACGTATAACGTATAACGTATAACTTATAACGTAAAACGTATTACATATTACGTATAACGAGTAACGTATAACGTATAACGTATAACGTATAACGTATAACGTATAACGTATAACGTATAACGTATAACGTATAACGTATAACGTATAACGTATAACGTATAACGTATTACGTATAACGTATAACGTATAACGTATAACGTATAACGTATAACGTATAACGTATAACGTATAACGTATAACGTATAACGTATTACGTATAACGTATAACGTATAACGTATAACTTATAACGTAAAACGTATTACATATTACGTATAACGAGTAACGTATAACGTATAACGTATACCGTATAACGTATAACGTATAACGTATAACGTATAACGTATAACGTATAACGTATAACGTATAACGTATAACGTATAACGTATAACGTATAACGTATAACGTATAACGTATAACGTATAACGTATAACGTATAACGTATAACGTATAACGTATAACGTATAACGTATAACGTATAACGTATAACGTATAACGTATAACGTATAACGTATAACGTATAACGTATAACGTATAACGTATAACGTATAACGTATAACGTATAACGTATAACGTATAACGTATAACGTATAACGTATAACGTATAACGTATAACGTATAACGTATAACGTATAACGTATAACGTATAACGTATAACGTATAACGTATAACGTATAACGTATAACGTATAACGTATAACGTATAACGTATAACGTATAACGTATAACGTATAACGTATAACGTATAACGTATAACGTATAACGTATAACGTATAACGTATAACGTATAACGTATAACGTATAACGTATAACGTATAACGTATAACGTATAACGTATAACGTATAACGTATAACGTATAACGTATAACGTATAACGTATAACGTATAACGTATTACGTATAACGTATAACGTATAACGTATAACGTATAACGTATAACGTATATCCTATAACGCATAACGTATAACGTTTAACGTATAACGTATATCGTATAACGTATAACGTATAACGTATAACGTTTAACGTATAACGTATAACGTATAACGTTTAACGTATAACGTATAACGTATAACGTATAACGTATAACGTATAACGTATAACGTATAACGTATAACGTATAACGTATAACGTATAACGTATAACGTATAACGTATAACGTATAACGTATAACGCATAACGTATAACGTATAACGTATAACGTATAACGTATAACGTATAACGTATAACGTATAACGTACAACGAATAACGTATAACGTATAACGTATAACGTATAACGTATAACGTATAACGTATAACGTATAACGTATAACGTATAACGTATAACGTATAACGTATATCCTATAACGCATAACGTATAACGTATAACGTATATCGTATAACGTATAACGTATAACGTAAAACGTATAACGTATAACGTATAACGTATAACGTATAACGTATAACGTATAACGTATAACGTATAACGTATAACGTATAACGTATATCCTATAACGCATAACGTATAACGTATAACGTATATCGTATAACGTATAACGTATAACGTAAAACGTATAACGTATAACGTATAACGTATAACGTATAACGTATAACGTATAACGTTTAACGTATAACGTATAACGTATAACGTATAACGTGTAACGTATAACGTATAACGTATAACGTATAACGTATAACGTATAACGTATAACGTATAACGTATAACGTATAACGTATAACGTATAACGTATAACGTATAACGTATAACGTATAACGTATAACGTATAACGTTTAACGTATAACGTATAACGTATAACGTATAACGTGTAACGTATAACGTATAACGTATAACGTATAACGTATAACGTATAACGTATAACGTATAACGTATAACGTATAACGTATAACGTATAACGTATAACGTATAACGTATAACGTATAACGTATAACGTATAACGTATAACGTATAACGTATAACGTATAACGTATAACGTATAACGTATAACGTATAACGTATAACGTATAACGTACAACGTATAACGTATAACGTATAACGTATAACGTATAACGTTTAACGTATAACGTATAACGTATAACGTATAACGTATAACGTATAACGTATAACGTATAACGTATATCCTATAACGCATAACGTATAACGTATAACGTATATCGTATAACGTATAACGTATAACGTAAAACGTAAAACGTATAACGTATAACGTATAACGTATAACGTATAACGTATAACGTATAACGTATAACGTATAACGTATATCCTATAACGCATAACGTATAACGTATAACGTATAACGTATAACGTACAACGTATAACGTATAACGTATAACGTATAACGTATAACGTTTAACGTATAACGTATAACGTATAACGTATAACGTATAACGTATAACGTATAACGTATATCCTATAACGCATAACGTATAACGTATAACGTATATCGTATAACGTATAACGTATAACGTAAAACGTAAAACGTATAACGTATAACGTATAACGTATAACGTATAACGTATAACGCATAACGTATACCGTCTAACGTATAACGTATAACGTATAACGTATAACGTATAACGTATAACGTATAACGTATAACGTATAACGTATAACGTATAACGTATAACGTATAACTTATAACGTAAAACGTATTACATATTACGTATAACGAGTAACGTATAACCTATAACGTATAACGTATAACGTATAACGTATAACGTATAACGTATAACGTATAACGAGTAACGTATAACGTATAACGTATAACGTATAACGTACAACGTATAACGTATAACGTATAACGTATAACGTATAACGTATAACGTATAACGTATAACGTATAACGTATAACGTATAACGTATATCCTATAACGCATAACGTATAACGTATAACGTATATCGTATAACGTATAACGTATAACGTAAAACGTATAACGTATAACGTATAGCGTATAACGTATAACGTATAACGCATAACGTATACCGTATAACGTATAACGTATAACGCATAACGTATAACGTATAACGTATAACGTATAACGTATAACGTATAACGTACAACTTATAACGTAAAACGTATTACATATTACGTATAACGAGTAACGTATAACGTATAACGTATACCGTATAACGTATAACGTATAACGTAAAACGTATAACGTATAACGTATAACGTATAACGTATAACGTATAACGTATAACGTATAACGTATAACGTATAACGTATAACGTATAACGTATAACGTATAACGTATAACGTATAACGTATAACGTATAACGTATAACGTATAACGTATAACGTATAACGTATAACGTATAACGTATAACGTATAACGTATTACGTATAACGTATAACGTATAACGTATAACGTATAACGTATAACGTATAACGTATAACGTATAACGTATAACGTATAACGTATAACGTATAACGTATAACGTATAACGTATAACGTATAACGTATAACGTATAACGTATAACGTATAACGTATAACGTATAACGTATAACGTATAACGTATAACGTATAACGTATAACGTATAACGTATAACGTATAACGTATAACGTATAACGTATATCCTATAACGCATAACGTATAACGTATAACGTATATCGTATAACGTATAACGTATAACGTAAAACGTAAAACGTATAACGTATAACGTATAACGTATAACGTATAACGTATAACGCATAACGTATACCGTCTAACGTATAACGTATAACTTATAACGTAAAACGTATAACGTATAACGTATAACGTATAACGTATATCCTATAACGCATAACGTATAACGTATAACGTATATCGTATAACGTATAACGTATAACGTAAAACGTATAACGTATAACGTATAGCGTATAACGTATAACGTATAACGCATAACGTATACCGTATAACGTATAACGTATAACGCATAACGTATAACGTATAACGTATAACGTATAACGTATAACGTATAACGTACAACTTATAACGTAAAACGTATTACATATTACGTATAACGAGTAACGTATAACGTATAACGTATACCGTATAACGTATAACGTATAACGTATAACGTATAACGTATAACGTATAACGTATAACGTATAACGTATAACGTATAACGTATAACGTATAACGTATAACGTATAACGTATAACGTATAACGTATTACGTATAACGTATAACGTATAACGTATAACGTATAACGTATAACGTATAACGTATAACGTATAACGTATAACGTATAACGTATAACGTATAACGTATAACGTATAACGTATAACGTATAACGTATAACGTATAACGTACAACGTATAACGTATAACGTATAACGTATAACGTATAACGTTTAACGTATAACGTATAACGTATAACGTATAACGTATAACGTATAACGTATAACGTATATCCTATAACGCATAACGTATAACGTATAACGTATATCGTATAACGTATAACGTATAACGTAAAACGTAAAACGTATAACGTATAACGTATAACGTATAACGTATAACGTATAACGCATAACGTATACCGTCTAACGTATAACGTATAACGTATAACGTATAACGTATAACGTATAACGTATAACGTATAACGTATAACGTATAACGTATAACGTATAACGTATAACTTATAACGTAAAACGTATTACATATAACGTATAACGTATAACGTATAACGTATAACGTATAACGTATAACGTATAACGTATAACGAGTAACGTATAACGTATAACGTATAACGTATAACGTACAACGTATAACGTATAACGTATAACGTATAACGTATAACGTATAACGTATAACGTATAACGTATAACGTATAACGTATAACGTATATCCTATAACGCATAACGTATAACGTATAACGTATATCGTATAACGTATAACGTATAACGTAAAACGTATAACGTATAACGTATAGCGTATAACGTATAACGTATAACGCATAACGTATACCGTATAACGTATAACGTATAACGCATAACGTATAACGTATAACGTATAACGTATAACGTATAACGTATAACGTACAACTTATAACGTAAAACGTATTACATATTACGTATAACGAGTAACGTATAACGTATAACGTATAACGTATAACGTATAACGTATAACGTATAACGTATAACGTATAACGTATAACGTATAACGTATAACGTATAACGTATTACGTATAACGTATAACGTATAACGTATAACGTATAACGTATAACGTATAACGTATAACGTATAACGTATAACGTATAACGTATAACGTATAACGTATAACGTATAACGTATAACGTATAACGTATAACGTATAACGTATAACGTATAACGTATAACGTATAACGTATAACGTATAACGTATAACGTATAACTTATAACGTAAAACGTATTACATATTACGTATAACGAGTAACGTATAACGTATAACGTATAACGTATAACGTATAACGTATAACGTATAACGTATAACGTATAACGTATAACGTATAACGTATAACGTATAACGTATTACGTATAACGTATAACGTATAACGTATAACGTATAACGTATAACGTATAACGTATAACGTATAACGTATAACGTATAACGTATTACGTATAACGTATAACGTATAACGTATAACTTATAACGTAAAACGTATTACATATTACGTATAACGAGTAACGTATAACGTATAACGTATACCGTATAACGTATAACGTATAACGTATAACGTATAACGTATAACGTATAACGTATAACGTATAACGTATAACGTATAACGTATAACGTATAACGTATAACGTATAACGTATAACGTATAACGTATAACGTATAACGTATAACGTATAACGTATAACGTATAACGTATAACGTATAACGTATAACGTATAACGTATAACGTATAACGTATAACGTATAACGTATAACGTATAACGTATAACGTATAACGTATAACGTATAACGTATAACGTATAACGTATTACGTATAACGTATAACGTATAACGTATAACGTATAACGTATAACGTATATCCTATAACGCATAACGTATAACGTTTAACGTATAACGTATATCGTATAACGTATAACGTATAACGTATAACGTTTAACGTATAACGTATAACGTATAACGTTTAACGTATAACGTATAACGTATAACGTATAACGTATAACGTATAACGTATAACGTATAACGTATAACGTATAACGTATAACGTATAACGTATAACGTATAACGTATAACGTATAACGTATAACGTATAACGCATAACGTATAACGTATAACGTATAACGTATAACGTATAACGTATAACGTATAACGTATAACGTACAACCTATAACGTATAACGTATAACGTATAACGTATAACGTATAATGTATAACGTATAACGTATAACGTATAACGTATAACGTGTATCCTATAACGCATAACGTATAACGTATAACGTATATCGTATAACGTATAACGTATAACGTAAAACGTATAACGTATAACGTATAACGTATAACGTATAACGTATAACGCATAACGTATACCGTATAACGTATAACGTATAACGTATAACGTATAACGTATAACGTATAACGTATAACGTATAACGTATAACGTATAACGTATAACGTATAACGTATAACTTATAACGTAAAACGTATTACATATTACGTATAACGAGTAACGTATAAAGTATAACGTATAACGTATAACGTATAATGTATAACGTATAACGTATAACGTATAACGTATAACGTATATCCTATAACGCATAACGTATAACGTATAACGTATATCGTATAACGTATAACGTATAACGTACAACGTATAACGTATAACGTATATCGTATAACGTATAACGTATAACGTATAACGTTTAACGTATAACGTATAACGTATAACGTATAACGTATAACGTATAACGTATAACGTATAACGTATAACGAATAACGTATAACGTATAACGTATAACGTATAACGTATAACGTATAACGTATAACGTATATCCTATAACGCATAACGTATAACGTATAACGTATAACGTATAACGTATAACGTATAACGTATAACGTATAACGTATAACGTATAACGCATAACGTATAACGCATAACGTACAACGTATAACGTATAGCGTATAACGTATAACGTATAACGTATAACGTATAACGTATAACGTATAACGTATAACGTATAACGTATAACGAATAACGTATAACGTATAACGTATAACGTATGACGTATAACGTATAACGTATAACGTATAACGTATAACCTATAACGTATAACGTATAACGTATAACGTATAACGTATAACGAATAACGTATAACGTATAACGTATAACGTATGACGTATCACGTATAAGGTATGACCTATAACGCATAACGTATAGCGTATAACGCATAACGTATAACGTATAACGTATAACGTATAACGTATAACGTATAACGTATAACGTATAACGTATAACGTATAACGTATAACGTATAACGTATAACGTATAACGTATAACGTATAACGTATAACGTATAACGTATAACGTATAACGTATAACGTATAACGTATAACGTATAACGTATAACGTATAACGTATAACGTATAACGTATAACGTATAACGTATAACGTATAACGTATAACGTATAACGTATAACGTATAACGTATAACGTATAACGTATAACGTATAACGAATAACGTATAACGTATAACGTATAACGTATGACGTATCACGTATAAGGTATGACCTATAACGCATAACGTATAGCGTATAACGCATAACGTATAACGTATAACGTATAACGTATAACGTATAACGTATAACGTATAACGTATAACGTATAACGTATAACGTATAACGTATAACGTATAACGTATAACGTATAACGTATAACGTATAACGTATAACGTATAACGTATAACGTATAACGTATAACGTATAACGTATAACGTATAACGTATAACGTATAACGTATAACGTATAACGTATAACGTATAACGTATAACGTATAACGTATAACGTATAACGTATAACGTATAACGTATAACGTATAACGTATAACGTATAACGTATAACGTATAACGTATAACGTATAACGTATAACGTATAACGTATAACGTATAACGTATAACGTATAACGTATAACGCATAACGTATAACGTATAACGTATAACGTATAACGTATAACGTATAACGTATAACGTATAACGTACAACCTATAACGTATAACGTATAACGTATAACGTATAACGTATAACGTATAACGTATAACGTATAACGTATAACGTATAACGTATAACGTATAACGTATAACGTATAACGTATAACGTATAACGTATAACGTATAACGTATAACGTATAACGTATAACGTATAACGTATAACGTATAACGTATAACGTATAACGTATAACGTATAACGTGTAACGTATAACGTATAACGTATAACGTATAACGTATAACTTATAACGTGAAACGTATTTCATATTACGTATAACGAGTAACGTATAACGTATAACGTATAACGTATAACGTATAACGTATAACGTATAACGTATAACGTATAACGTATAACGTATAACGTATAACGTATAACGTATAACGTATAACGTATAACGTATAACGTATAACGTATAACGTATAACGTATAACGTATAACGTATAACGTATAACGTATAACGTATAACGTATAACGTATAACGTATAACGTATAACGTATAACGTATAACGAATAACGTATAACGTATAACGTATAACGTATGACGTAACACGTATAAGGTATGACCTATAACGCATAACGTATAGCGTATAACGCATAACGTATAACGTATAACGTATAACGTATAACGTATAACGTATAACGTATAACGTATAACGTATAACGTATAACGTATAACGTATAACGTACAACGTATAACGTATAACGTATAACGTATAACGTATAACGTATAACGTATAACGTATAACGTATAACGTATAACGTATAACGTATAACGTATAACGTATATCCTATAACGCATAACGTATATCGTATAACGTATATCGTATAACGTATAACGTATAACGTAAAACGTAAAACGTATAACGTATAACGTATAACGTATAACGTATAACGTATAACGCATAACGTATACCGTATAACGTATAACGTATAACGTATAACGAATAACGTATAACGTATAACGTATAACGTATGACGTATCACGTATAAGGTATGACCTATAACGCATAACGTATAGCGTATAACGCATAACGTATAACGTATAACGTATAACGTATAACGTATAACGTATAACGTATAACGTATAACGTATAACGTATAATGTATAACGTATAACGTATAACGTATAACGTATAACGTATATCCTATAACGTATAACGAGTAACGTATAACGTATAACGTATAACGTATAACGTATAATGTATAACGTATAACGTATAACGTATAACGTATAACGTATATCCTATAACGCATAACGTATAACGTATAACGTATATCCTATAACGCATAACGTATAACGTATAACGTATATCGTACAACGTATATCGTATAACGTATAACGTATAACGTATAACGTATAACGTTTAACGTATAACGTATAACGTATAACGTATATGGTATAACGTATAACGTATAACGTATAACGTATAACGTATAACGAATAACGTATAACGTATATCGTATAACGTATAACGTATAACGTATAACGTATAACGTATAACGTATGACGTATAACGTACAACGAATAACGTATAACGTATAACGTATAACGTATAACGTATAACGTATAACGTATAACGTATAACGTATAACGTATAATGTATAACGTATAACGTACAACGAATAACGTATAACGTATAACGTATAACATATAACGTATAATGTATAACGTATAACGTATAACGTATAACGTATAACGTAAAACGTATAACGTATAACGTATAACGTATAACGTATAACGTATAACGAATAACGTATAACGTATAACGTATAACGTATAACGTATAACGTATAACGTATAACGTATAACGTATAACGTATAACGTATAACGTATAACGTATAACGTATAACGTATAACGTATAACGTAGAACGTATAACGTACAACGTATAACGTATAACGTATAACGTACAACGTATAACGTATAACGTATATCGTACAACGTATATCGTATAACGTATAACGTATAACGTATAACGTTTAACGTATAACGTATAACGTATAACGTATATGGTATAACGTATAACGTATAACGTATAACGTATAACGTATAACGAATAACGTATTACGTGTATCGTATAACGTATAACGTATAACGTATAACGTATAACGTATAACGTATGACGTATAACGTACAACGAATAACGTATAACGTATAACGTATAACGTATAACGTATAACGTATAACGTATAACGTATAACGTATAACGTATAACGTATAACGTATAACGTATAACGTATAACGTATAACGTATAACGTATAACGTATAACGTATAACGTATAACGTATAACGTATAACGTATAACGTATAACGTATGACGTATAACGTATGACGTATAACGTATGACGTATAACGTATAACGTATAACGTATAACGTATAACGTATAACGTATAACGTATAACGTATAACGTATAACGTATAACGTATAACGTATAACGTATAACGTATAACGTATAACGTATAACGAATAACGTATAACGTATAACGTATAACGTATGACGTATCACGTATAAGGTATGACCTATAACGCATAACGTATAGCGTATAACGCATAACGTATAACGTATAACGTATAACGTATAACGTATAACGTATAACGTATAACGTATAACGTATAACGTATAACGTATAACGTATAACGTATAACGTATAACGTATAACGTATAACGTATAACGTATAACGTATAACGTATAACGTATAACGTATAACGTATAACGTATAACGTATAACGTATAACGTATAACGTATAACGTATAACGTATAACGTATAACGTATAACGTATAACGTATAACGTATAACGTAACGTATAACGTATAACGTAGAACGTATAACGTACAACGTATAACGTATAACGTATAACGTACAACGTATAACGTATAACGTATATCGTACAACGTATATCGTATAACGTATAACGTATAACGTATAACGTTTAACGTATAACGTATAACGTATAACGTATATGGTATAACGTATAACGTATAACGTATAACGTATAACGTATAACGAATAACGTATTACGTGTATCGTATAACGTATAACGTATAACGTATAACGTATAACGTATAACGTATGACGTATAACGTACAACGAATAACGTATAACGTATAACGTATAACGTATAACGTATAACGTATAACGTATAACGTATAACGTATAACGTATAACGTATAACGTATAACGTATAACGTATTACGTATAACGTATAACGTATAACGTATAACGTATAACGTATAACGTATATCCTATAACGCATAACGTATAACGTTTAACGTATAACGTATAACGAATAACGTATAACGTATAACGTATAACGTATGACGTATCACGTATAAGGTATGACCTATAACGCATAACGTATAGCGTATAACGCATAACGTATAACGTATAACGTATAACGTATAACGTATAACGTATAACGTATAACGTATAACGTATAACGTATAACGTATAACGTATAACGTATAACGTATAACGTATAACGTATAACGTATAACGTATAACGTATAACGTATAACGTATAACGTATAACGTATAACGTATAACGTATAACGTATAACGTATAACGTATAACGTATAACGTATAACGTATAACGTATAACGTATAACGTATAACGTAGAACGTATAACGTACAACGTATAACGTATAACGTATAACGTACAACGTATAACGTATAACGTATATCGTACAACGTATATCGTATAACGTATAACGTATAACGTATAACGTTTAACGTATAACGTATAACGTATAACGTATATGGTATAACGTATAACGTATAACGTATAACGTATAACGTATAACGAATAACGTATTACGTGTATCGTATAACGTATAACGTATAACGTATAACGTATAACGTATAACGTATGACGTATAACGTACAACGAATAACGTATAACGTATAACGTATAACGTATAACGTATAACGTATAACGTATAACGTATAACGTATAACGTATAACGTATAACGTATAACGTATAACGTATAACGTATAACGTATAACGTATAACGTATAACGTATAACGTATAACGTATAACGTATAACGTATAACGTATAACGTATAACGTATAACGTATAACGTAAAACGTATAACGTATAACGTATAACGTATAACGTATAACGTATAACGTATAACGTATAACGTATAACGTATAACGTATAACGTATAACGTATAACGTATAACGTATAACGCATAACGTATAACGTATAACGTATAACGTATAACGTATAACGTATAACGTATAACGTATAACGTACAACCTATAACGTATAACGTATAACGTATAACGTATAACGTATAATGTATAACGTATAACGTATAACGTATAACGTATAACGTGTATCCTATAACGCATAACGTATAACGTATAACGTATATCGTATAACGTATAACGTATAACGTAAAACGTATAACGTATAACGTATAACGTCTAACGTATAACGTATAACGCATAACGTATACCGTATAACGTATAACGTATAACGTATAACGTATAACGTATAACGTATAACGTATAACGTATAACGTATAACGTATAACGTATAACGTATAACGTATAACTTATAACGTAAAACGTATTACATATTACGTATAACGAGTAACGTATAAAGTATAACGTATAACGTATAACGTATAATGTATAACGTATAACGTATAACGTATAACGTATAACGTATATCCTATAACGCATAACGTATAACGTATAACGTATATCGTATAACGTATAACGTATAACGTACAACGTATAACGTATAACGTATATCGTATAACGTATAACGTATAACGTATAACGTTTAACGTATAACGTATAACGTATAACGTATAACGTATAACGTATAACGTATAACGTATAACGTATAACGAATAACGTATAACGTATAACGTATAACGTATAACGTATAACGTATAACGTATAACGTATATCCTATAACGCATAACGTATAACGTATAACGTATAACGTATTAGGTGGACCGGAAAGTAATGTCGTTTCTGCGCATGTCACTATTTGATTGTCATTTGTCAGCTCATTGTGTACATTAAAGTCGTAGCAAAGACATTCTGAGGTTATAGTGACTTGTTTAGTTGTAAATAATTAAATTTAAAATTTTTCTTTACAATTTTGGGTGAAATGGCCAGCCAAATACCAGAAGAGGTACATATCGGGCATTGCATGCTTTTTGAGTTTCGCAAGGGTAGTAACGCAACAGTTGCTACCAAAAACATTTGCGATGTTTATCCAAATGCATTAGACGTTCGTAAATGCCAAAGGTGGTTTTTCAAGTTCAAATCCGGTAATTTTGATCTTTCCGACTCGTATCGATCAGGAAGACCAACAACGTTAGACAATGACGTGTTAAGTGCGGAAGTGGAAGCAAATCCGTGTCAGACAATCGAGGAATTGTCAAACAGTCTTAACCAACCTTGATCGACCATCCAAGAACATTTGCAGCAGATTGGGAAAGTAAGCAGAGCAGGTGTTTGGGTCCCGCATAATCTGTCCGAAGAGAACAAGGCTAACCGATCCACCACATGCAACTTATTGCTTCAACGGCACAATACAGAAGCGTTTTTTGATCGCTTGATCACCGGAGATGAAAAGTGGGTTCTTTATGATAATCCAAAACGCGAAAGGCAGTGGCTCTCTCCAAATGAAGCGCCACAAAGTACTGCTAAGCCAGGTTTACACCCCAAAAAGGCCCTTTTGTGTGTTTGGTGGAGTATTCGCGGCGTTGTTCATTTTGAAGTGCTGAAACCTGGACAGACTGTGAATGCAGACCTTTACTGTGATCAATTAGATCGTGTAAATAAATCTTTAATTGAAAAGTGGCCAGCGATTGTCAACAGAAAAGGCGTTATTCTGCAACACGATAATGCAAGACCGCAATGCGCAAGACGAACCTTGGCAAAAATTAATGAATTGGGGTGGGAGGTACTGCCTCACCCACCATACTCGCCCGATGTTGCACCATCGGATTTCCATTTATTCCGATCGCTTCAACACTTTCTAAGTGGCAAAAGATTTGCAAATTTGGATGATATTCAAAATGCCATCTCTGTATATTTTGCTCAAAAACCAATTGATTTTTATCGATCCGGCATTGAAAATTTGCACACTAGATGGCAAAAGGTTGTTGATAATGAGGGTGATTATATCATGGATTAAAAATAAAAACTCGTTAAAAATTTATGTGTTTGAATTTAATGTAAGGAAACGACATTACTTTCCGGTCCCCCTAATATAACGTATAACGTATAACGTATAACGTATAACGTATAACGTATAACGCATAACGTATAACGCATAACGTACAACGTATAACGTATAGCGTATAACGTATAACGTATAACGTATAACGTATAACGTATAACGTATAACGTATAACGTATAACGTATAACGAATAACGTATAACGTATAACGTATAACGTATGACGTATAACGTATAACGTATAACGTATAACGTATAACGTATAACGTATAACGTATAACGTATAACGTATAACGTATAACGAATAACGTATAACGTATAACGTATAACGTATGACGTATCACGTATAAGGTATGACCTATAACGCATAACGTATAGCGTATAACGCATAACGTATAACGTATAACGTATAACGTATAACGTATAACGTATAACGTATAACGTATAACGTATAACGTATAACGTATAACGTATAACGTATAACGTATAACGTATAACGTATAACGTATAACGTATAACGTATAACGTATAACGTATAACGTATAACGTATAACGTATAACGTATAACGTATAACGTATAACGTATAACGTATAACGTATAACGTATAACGTATAACGTATAACGTATAACGTATAACGTATAACGTATAACGTATAACGAATAACGTATAACGTATAACGTATAACGTATGACGTATCACGTATAAGGTATGACCTATAACGCATAACGTATAGCGTATAACGCATAACGTATAACGTATAACGTATAACGTATAACGTATAACGTATAACGTATAACGTATAACGTATAACGTATAACGTATAACGTATAACGTATAACGTATAACGTATAACGTATAACGTATAACGTATAACGTATAACGTATAACGTATAACGTATAACGTATAACGTATAACGTATAACGTATAACGTATAACGTATAACGTATAACGTATAACGTATAACGTATAACGTATAACGTATAACGTATAACGTATAACGTATAACGTATAACGTATAACGTATAACGTATAACGTATAACGTATAACGTATAACGTATAACGCATAACGTATAACGTATAACGTATAACGTATAACGTATAACGTATAACGTATAACGTATAACGTACAACGTATAACGTATAACGTATAACGTATAACGTATAACGTATAACGTGTAACGTATAACGTATAACGTATAACGTATAACGTATAACTTATAACGTGAAACGTATTTCATATTACGTATAACGAGTAACGTATAACGTATAACGTATAACGTATAACGTATAACGTATAACGTATAACGTATAACGTATAACGTATAACGTATAACGTATAACGTATAACGTATAACGTATAA
Source organism: Ptiloglossa arizonensis (assembly GCF_051014685.1). Classification (NCBI taxonomy): domain Eukaryota; kingdom Metazoa; phylum Arthropoda; class Insecta; order Hymenoptera; family Colletidae; genus Ptiloglossa; species Ptiloglossa arizonensis. The sequence goes on along the minus strand of NW_027480158.1, from coordinate 13,670 downwards.
CGTATAACGTATAACGTATAACGTATAACGTATAACGTATAACGTATAACGTATAACGTATAACGTATAACGTATAACGTTTAACGTATAACGTATAACGTATAACGTATAACGTATAACGTATAACGTATAACGTATAACGTATAACGTATAACGTATAACGTATAACGTATAACGTATAACGTATAACGAATAACGTATAACGTATAACGTATAACGTATGACGTAACACGTATAAGGTATGACCTATAACGCATAACGTATAGCGTATAACGCATAACGTATAACGTATAACGTATAACGTATAACGTATAACGTATAACGTATAACGTATAACGTATAACGTATAACGTATAACGTATAACGTACAACGTATAACGTATAACGTATAACGTATAACGTATAACGTATAACGTATAACGTATAACGTATAACGTATAACGTATAACGTATAACGTATAACGTATATCCTATAACGCATAACGTATATCGTATAACGTATATCGTATAACGTATAACGTATAACGTAAAACGTAAAACGTATAACGTATAACGTATAACGTATAACGTATAACGTATAACGCATAACGTATACCGTATAACGTATAACGTATAACGTATAACGTATAACGTATAACGTGTAACGTATAACGTATAACGTACAACGTATAACGTATAACGTATAACGTATAACGTATAACGCATAACGTATAACGCATAACGTACAACGTATAACGTATAGCGTATAACGTATAACGTATAACGTATAACGTATAACGTATAACGTATAACGTATAACGTATAACGTATAACGTATAACGTATAACGTATAACGTATAACGAATAACGTATAACGTATAACGTATAACGTATGACGTATCACGTATAAGGTATGACCTATAACGCATAACGTATAGCGTATAACGCATAACGTATAACGTATAACGTATAACGTATAACGTATAACGTATAACGTATAACGTATAACGTATAATGTATAACGTATAACGTATAACGTATAACGTATAACGTATATCCTATAACGTATAACGAGTAACGTATAACGTATAACGTATAACGTATAACGTATAATGTATAACGTATAACGTATAACGTATAACGTATAACGTATATCCTATAACGCATAACGTATAACGTATAACGTATATCCTATAACGCATAACGTATAACGTATAACGTATATCGTACAACGTATATCGTATAACGTATAACGTATAACGTATAACGTATAACGTTTAACGTATAACGTATAACGTATAACGTATATGGTATAACGTATAACGTATAACGTATAACGTATAACGTATAACGAATAACGTATAACGTATATCGTATAACGTATAACGTATAACGTATAACGTATAACGTATAACGTATGACGTATAACGTACAACGAATAACGTATAACGTATAACGTATAACGTATAACGTATAACGTATAACGTATAACGTATAACGTATAACGTATAATGTATAACGTATAACGTACAACGAATAACGTATAACGTATAACGTATAACATATAACGTATAATGTATAACGTATAACGTATAACGTATAACGTATAACGTAAAACGTATAACGTATAACGTATAACGTATAACGTATAACGTATAACGAATAACGTATAACGTATAACGTATAACGTATAACGTATAACGTATAACGTATAACGTATAACGTATAACGTATAACGTATAACGTATAACGTATAACGTATAACGTATAACGTATAACGTAGAACGTATAACGTACAACGTATAACGTATAACGTATAACGTACAACGTATAACGTATAACGTATATCGTACAACGTATATCGTATAACGTATAACGTATAACGTATAACGTTTAACGTATAACGTATAACGTATAACGTATATGGTATAACGTATAACGTATAACGTATAACGTATAACGTATAACGAATAACGTATTACGTGTATCGTATAACGTATAACGTATAACGTATAACGTATAACGTATAACGTATGACGTATAACGTACAACGAATAACGTATAACGTATAACGTATAACGTATAACGTATAACGTATAACGTATAACGTATAACGTATAACGTATAACGTATAACGTATAACGTATAACGTATAACGTATAACGTATAACGTATAACGTATAACGTATAACGTATAACGTATAACGTATAACGTATGACGTATAACGTATGACGTATAACGTATGACGTATAACGTATAACGTATAACGTATAACGTATAACGTATAACGTATAACGTATAACGTATAACGTATAACGTATAACGTATAACGTATAACGTATAACGTATAACGTATAACGTATAACGTATAACGTATAACGTATAACGTATAACGTATAACGTATAACGTATAACGTATAACGTATAACGTATAACGTATAACGTATAACGTATAACGTATAACGTATAACGTATAACGTATAACGTATAACGTATAACGTATAACGTATAACGTATAACGTATAACGTATAACGTATAACGTATAACGTATAACGTATAACGTATAACGTATAACGTGTAACGTATAACGTATAACGTATAACGTATAACGTATAACTTATAACGTGAAACGTATTTCATATTACGTATAACGAGTAACGTATAACGTATAACGTATAACGTGTAACGTATAACGTATAACGTATAACGTATAACGTATAACGTATAACGTATAACGTATAACGTATAACGTATAACGTATAACGTATAACGTATAACGTATAACGTATAACGTATAACGTATAACGTATAACGTATAACGTTTAACGTATAACGTATAACGTATAACGTATAACGTATAACGTATAACGTATAACGTATAACGTATAACGTATAACGTATAACGTATAACGTATAACGTATAACGTATAACGAATAACGTATAACGTATAACGTATAACGTATGACGTAACACGTATAAGGTATGACCTATAACGCATAACGTATAGCGTATAACGCATAACGTATAACGTATAACGTGTAACGTATAACGTATAACGTACAACGTATAACGTATAACGTATAACGTATAACGTATAACGCATAACGTATAACGCATAACGTACAACGTATAACGTATAGCGTATAACGTATAACGTATAACGTATAACGTATAACGTATAACGTATAACGTATAACGTATAACGTATAACGTATAACGTATAACGTATAACGTATAACGAATAACGTATAACGTATAACGTATAACGTATGACGTATCACGTATAAGGTATGACCTATAACGCATAACGTATAGCGTATAACGCATAACGTATAACGTATAACGTATAACGTATAACGTATAACGTATAACGTATAACGTATAACGTATAATGTATAACGTATAACGTATAACGTATAACGTATAACGTATATCCTATAACGTATAACGAGTAACGTATAACGTATAACGTATAACGTATAACGTATAATGTATAACGTATAACGTATAACGTATAACGTATAACGTATATCCTATAACGCATAACGTATAACGTATAACGTATATCCTATAACGCATAACGTATAACGTATAACGTATATCGTACAACGTATATCGTATAACGTATAACGTATAACGTATAACGTATAACGTTTAACGTATAACGTATAACGTATAACGTATATGGTATAACGTATAACGTATAACGTATAACGTATAACGTATAACGAATAACGTATAACGTATATCGTATAACGTATAACGTATAACGTATAACGTATAACGTATAACGTATGACGTATAACGTACAACGAATAACGTATAACGTATAACGTATAACGTATAACGTATAACGTATAACGTATAACGTATAACGTATAACGTATAATGTATAACGTATAACGTACAACGAATAACGTATAACGTATAACGTATAACATATAACGTATAATGTATAACGTATAACGTATAACGTATAACGTATAACGTAAAACGTATAACGTATAACGTATAACGTGTAACGTATAACGTATAACGAATAACGTATAACGTATAACGTATAACGTATAACGTATAACGTATAACGTATAACGTATAACGTATAACGTATAACGTATAACGTATAACGTATAACGTATAACGTATAACGTATAACGTAGAACGTATAACGTACAACGTATAACGTATAACGTATAACGTACAACGTATAACGTATAACGTATATCGTACAACGTATATCGTATAACGTATAACGTATAACGTATAACGTTTAACGTATAACGTATAACGTATAACGTATATGGTATAACGTATAACGTATAACGTATAACGTATAACGTATAACGAATAACGTATTACGTGTATCGTATAACGTATAACGTATAACGTATAACGTATAACGTATAACGTATGACGTATAACGTACAACGAATAACGTATAACGTATAACGTATAACGTATAACGTATAACGTATAACGTATAACGTATAACGTATAACGTATAACGTATAACGTATAACGTATAACGTATAACGTATAACGTATAACGTATAACGTATAACGTATAACGTATAACGTATAACGTATAACGTATAACGTATAACGTATAACGTATGACGTATAACGTATGACGTATAACGTATGACGTATAACGTATAAAGTATAACGTATAACGTATAACGTATAACGTATAACGTATAACGTATAACGTATAACGTATAACGTATAACGTATAACGTATAACGTATAACGTATAACGTATAACGTATAACGTATAACGTATAACGTATAACGTATAACGTATAACGTATAACGTATAACGTATAACGTATAACGTATAACGTATAACGTATAACGTATAACGTATAACGTATAACGTATAACGTATAACGTATAACGTATAACGTATAACGTATAACGTATAACGTATAACGTATAACGTGTAACGTATAACGTATAACGTATAACGTATAACGTATAACTTATAACGTGAAACGTATTTCATATTACGTATAACGAGTAACGTATAACGTATAACGTATAACGTGTAACGTATAACGTATAACGTATAACGTATAACGTATAACGTATAACGTATAACGTATATCCTATAACGCATAACGTATAACGTATAACGTATATCGTATAACGTATAACGTATAACGTAAAACGTAAAACGTATAACGTATAACGTATAACGTATAACGTATAACGTATAACGCATAACGTATACCGTATAACGTATAACGTATAACGTATAACGTATAACGTATAACGTGTAACGTATAACGTGTAACGTATAACGTATAACGTATAACGTATAACGTATAACGAATAACGTATAACGTATAACGTATAACGTATGACGTAACACGTATAAGGTATGACCTATAACGCATAACGTATAGCGTATAACGCATAACGTATAACGTATAACGTATAACGTATAACGTATAACGTATAACGTATAACGTATAACGTATAACGTATAACGTATAACGTATAACGTACAACGTATAACGTATAACGTATAACGTATAACGTATAACGTATAACGTATAACGTATAACGTATAACGTATAACGTATAACGTATAACGTATAACGTATATCCTATAACGCATAACGTATAACGTATAACGTATATCGTATAACGTATAACGTATAACGTAAAACGTAAAACGTATAACGTATAACGTATAACGTATAACGTATAACGTATAACGCATAACGTATACCGTATAACGTATAACGTATAACGTATAACGTATAACGTATAACGTGTAACGTATAACGTGTAACGTATAACGTATAACGTACAACGTATAACGTATAACGTATAACGTATAACGTATAACGCATAACGTATAACGCATAACGTACAACGTATAACGTATAGCGTATAACGTATAACGTATAACGTATAACGTATAACGTATAACGTATAACGTATAACGTATAACGTATAACGTATAACGTATAACGTATAACGTATAACGAATAACGTATAACGTATAACGTATAACGTATGACGTATCACGTATAAGGTATGACCTATAACGCATAACGTATAGCGTATAACGCATAACGTATAACGTATAACGTATAACGTATAACGTATAACGTATAACGTATAACGTATAACGTATAACGTATAACGTATAATGTATAACGTATAACGTATAACGTATAACGTATAACGTATATCCTATAACGTATAACGAGTAACGTATAACGTATAACGTATAACGTATAACGTATAATGTATAACGTATAACGTATAACGTATAACGTATAACGTATATCCTATAACGCATAACGTATAACGTATAACGTATATCCTATAACGCATAACGTATAACGTATAACGTATAACGTATAACGTATAACGTATAACGTATAACGTATAACGTATAACGTATAACGTATAACGTATAACGTATAACGTATAACGTATAACGAATAACGTATAACGTATAACGTATAACGTATAACGTATAACGTATAACGTATAACGTATAACGTATAACGTATAACGTATAACGTATAACGTATAACGTATAACGTATAACGTATAACGTAGAACGTATAACGTACAACGTATAACGTATAACGTATAACGTACAACGTATAACGTATAACGTATATCGTACAACGTATATCGTATAACGTATAACGTATAACGTATAACGTTTAACGTATAACGTATAACGTATAACGTATATGGTATAACGTATAACGTATAACGTATAACGTATAACGTATAACGAATAACGTATTACGTGTATCGTATAACGTATAACGTATAACGTATAACGTATAACGTATAACGTATGACGTATAACGTACAACGAATAACGTATAACGTATAACGTATAACGTATAACGTATAACGTATAACGTATAACGTATAACGTATAACGTATAACGTATAACGTATAACGTATAACGTATAACGTATAACGTATAACGTATAACGTATAACGTATAACGTATAACGTATAACGTATAACGTATAACGTATAACGTATAACGTATAACGTATAACGTATGACGTATAACGTATGACGTATAACGTATGACGTATAACGTATAACGTATAACGTATAACGTATAACGTATAACGTATAACGTATAACGTATAACGTATAACGTATAACGTATAACGTATAACGTATAACGTATAACGTATAACGTATAACGTATAACGTATAACGTATAACGTATAACGTATAACGTATAACGTATAACGTATAACGTATAACGTATAACGTATAACGTATAACGTATAACGTATAACGTATAACGTATAACGTATAACGTATAACGTATAACGTATAACGTATAACGTATAACGTATAACGTATAACGTATAACGTATAACGTATAACGTATAACGTATAACGTATAACGTATAACGTGTAACGTATAACGTATAACGTATAACGTATAACGTATAACTTATAACGTGAAACGTATTTCATATTACGTATAACGAGTAACGTATAACGTATAACGTATAACGTGTAACGTATAACGTATAACGTATAACGTATAACGTATAACGTATAACGTATAACGTATAACGTATAACGTATAACGTATAACGTATAACGTATAACGTATAACGTATAACGTATAACGTATAACGTATAACGTTTAACGTATAACGTATAACGTATAACGTATAACGTATAACGTATAACGTATAACGTATAACGTATAACGTATAACGTATAACGTATAACGTATAACGTATAACGTATAACGTATAACGTATAACGTACAACGTATAACGTATAACGTATAACGTACAACGTATAACGTATAACGTATATCGTACAACGTATATCGTATAACGTATAACGTATAACGTATAACGTTTAACGTATAACGTATAACGTATAACGTATATGGTATAACGTATAACGTATACCGTATGACGTATAACGTACAACGAATAACGTATAACGTATAACGTATAACGTATAACGTATAACGTATAACGTATAACGTATAACGTATAACGTATAACGTATAACGTATAACGTACAACGAATAACGTATAACGTATAACGTATAACGTATAACGTATAACGTATAACGTATAACGTATAACGTATAACGTATAACGTATAACGTATAACGTATAACGTATAACGTATAACGTATAACGTATAACGTATAACGTATAACGTATAACGTATAACGTATAACGTATAACGTATAACGTATAACGTATAACGTATAACGCATAACGTATAACGTATAACGTATAACGTATAACGTATAACGTATAACGTATAACGTATAACGTACAACCTATAACGTATAACGTATAACGTATAACGTATTACGTATAACGTATAACGTATAACGTATAACGTATAACGTATAACGTATAACGTATAACGTATAACGTATAACGTATAACGTATAACGTATAACGTATAACGTATAACGTATAACGTATAACGTATAACGTATAACGTATAACGTATAACGTATAACGTATAACGTATAACGTATAACGTATAACGTATAACGTGTAACGTATAACGTATAACGTATAACGTATAACGTATAACTTATAACGTGAAACGTATTTCATATTACGTATAACGAGTAACGTATAACGTATAACGTATAACGTATAACGTATAACGTATAACGTATAACGTATAACGTATAACGTATAACGTATAACGTATAACGTATAACGTATAACGTATAACGTATAACGTATAACGTATAACGTATAACGTATAACGTATAACGTATAACGTATAACGTATAACGTATAACGTTTAACGTATAACGTATAACGTATAACGTATAACGTATAACGTATAACGTATAACGTATAACGTATAACGTATAACGTATAACGTATAACGTATAACGTATAACGTATAACGAATAACGTATAACGTATAACGTATAACGTATGACGTAACACGTATAAGGTATGACCTATAACGCATAACGTATAGCGTATAACGCATAACGTATAACGTATAACGTATAACGTATAACGTATAACGTATAACGTATAACGTATAACGTATAACGTATAACGTATAACGTATAACGTACAACGTATAACGTATAACGTATAACGTATAACGTATAACGTATAACGTATAACGTATAACGTATAACGTATAACGTATAACGTATAACGTATAACGTATATCCTATAACGCATAACGTATAACGTATAACGTATATCGTATAACGTATAACGTATAACGTAAAACGTAAAACGTATAACGTATAACGTATAACGTATAACGTATAACGTATAACGCATAACGTATACCGTATAACGTATAACGTATAACGTATAACGTATAACGTATAACGTGTAACGTATAACGTATAACGTACAACGTATAACGTATAACGTATAACGTATAACGTATAACGCATAACGTATAACGCATAACGTACAACGTATAACGTATAGCGTATAACGTATAACGTATAACGTATAACGTATAACGTATAACGTATAACGTATAACGTATAACGTATAACGTATAACGTATAACGTATAACGTATAACGTATAACGAATAACGTATAACGTATAACGTATAACGTATGACGTATCACGTATAAGGTATGACCTATAACGCATAACGTATAGCGTATAACGCATAACGTATAAGGTATAACGTATAACGTATAACGTATAACGTATAACGTATAACGTATAACGTATAATGTATAACGTATAACGTATAACGTATAACGTATAACGTTAACGTATAACGTATAACGTATAACGTATAACGTATAACGTATAACGTATAATGTATAACGTATAACGTATAACGTATAACGTATAACGTATATCCTATAACGTATAACGAGTAACGTATAACGTATAACGTATAACGTATAACGTATAATGTATAACGTATAACGTATAACGTATAACGTATAACGTATATCCTATAACGCATAACGTATAACGTATAACGTATATCCTATAACGCATAACGTATAACGTATAACGTATATCGTACAACGTATATCGTATAACGTATAACGTATAACGTATAACGTATAACGTTTAACGTATAACGTATAACGTATAACGTATATGGTATAACGTATAACGTATAACGTATAACGTATAACGTATAACGAATAACGTATAACGTATATCGTATAACGTATAACGTATAACGTATGACGTATAACGTACAACGAATAACGTATAACGTATAACGTATAACGTATAACGTATAACGTATAACGTATAACGTATAACGTATAACGTATAATGTATAACGTATAACGTACAACGAATAACGTATAACGTATAACGTATAACATATAACGTATAATGTATAACGTATAACGTATAACGTATAACGTATAACGTAAAACGTATAACGTATAACGTATAACGTATAACGTATAACGTATAACGAATAACGTATAACGTATAACGTATAACGTATAACGTATAACGTATAACGTATAACGTATAACGTATAACGTATAACGTATAACGTATAACGTATAACGTATAACGTATAACGTATAACGTATAACGTATAACGTAGAACGTATAACGTACAACGTATAACGTATAACGTATAACGTACAACGTATAACGTATAACGTATATCGTACAACGTATATCGTATAACGTATAACGTATAACGTATAACGTTTAACGTATAACGTATAACGTATAACGTATATGGTATAACGTATAACGTATAACGTATAACGTATAACGTATAACGAATAACGTATTACGTGTATCGTATAACGTATAACGTATAACGTATAACGTATAACGTATAACGTATGACGTATAACGTACAACGAATAACGTATAACGTATAACGTATAACGTATAACGTATAACGTATAACGTATAACGTATAACGTATAACGTATAACGTATAACGTATAACGTATAACGTATAACGTATAACGTATAACGTATGACGTATAACGTATGACGTATAACGTATAACGTATAACGTATAACGTATAACGTATAACGTATAACGTATAACGTATAACGTATAACGTATAACGTATAACGTATAACGTATAACGTATAACGTATAACGTATAACGTATAACGTATAACGTATAACGTATAACGTATAACGTATAACGCATAACGTATAACGCCTAACGTATAACGCATAACGTATAACGTATAACGTATAACGTATAACGTATAACGTATAACGTACAACCTATAACGTATAACGTATAACGTATAACGTATAACGTATAACGTATAACGTATAACGTATAACGTATAACGTATAACGTATAACGTATAACGTATAACGTATAACGTATAACGTATAACGTATAACGTATAACGTATAACGTATAACGTATAACGTATAACGTATAACGTATAACGTATAACGTATAACGTATAACGTATAACGTATAACGTATAACGTATAACGTGTAACGTATAACGTATAACGTATAACGTATAACGTATAACTTATAACGTGAAACGTATTTCATATTACGTATAACGAGTAACGTATAACGTATAACGTATAACGTGTAACGTATAACGTATAACGTATAACGTATAACGTATAACGTATAACGTATAACGTATAACGTATAACGTATAACGTATAACGTATAACGTATAACGTATAACGTATAACGTATAACGTATAACGTATAACGTATAACGTATAACGTTTAACGTATAACGTATAACGTATAACGTATAACGTATAACGTATAACGTATAACGTATAACGTATAACGTATAACGTATAACGTATAACGTATAACGTATAACGTATAACGAATAACGTATAACGTATAACGTATAACGTATAACGTATAACGTATAACGTATAACGTATAACGTATAACGTATAACGTATAACGTATAACGTATAACGTATAACGTATAACGTATAACGTATAACGTATAACGTATAACGTATAACGTATAACGTATAACGTATAACGTATAACGTATAACGTATAACGTATAACGTATAACGTATAACGTATAACGTATAACGTATAACGTATAACGTGTAACGTATAACGTATAACGTATAACGTATAACGTGTAACGTATAACGTATAACGTATAACGTATAACGTATAACTTATAACGTGAAACGTATTTCATATTACGTATAACGAGTAACGTATAACGTATAACGTATAACGTGTAACGTATAACGTATAACGTATAACGTATAACGTATAACGTATAACGTATAACGTATAACGTATAACGTATAACGTATAACGAATAACGTATTACGTGTATCGTATAACGTATAACGTATAACGTATAACGTATAACGTATAACGTATGACGTATAACGTACAACGAATAACGTATAACGTATAACGTATAACGTATAACGTATAACGTATAACGTATAACGTATAACGTATAACGTATAACGTATAACGTATAACGTATAACGTATAACGTATAACGTATAACGTATAACGTATAACGTATAACGTATAACGTATGACGTATAACGTATGACGTATAACGTATAACGTATAACGTATAACGTATAACGTATAACGTATAACGTATAACGTATAACGTATAACGTATAACGTATAACGTATAACGTATAACGTATAACGTATAACGTATAACGTATAACGTATAACGTATAACGTATAACGTATAACGTATAACGCATAACGTATAACGCATAACGTATAACGTATAACGTATAACGTATAACGTATAACGTATAACGTATAACGTATAACGTACAACCTATAACGTATAACGTATAACGTATAACGTATAACGTATAACGTATAACGTATAACGTATAACGTATAACGTATAACGTATAACGTATAACGTATAACGTATAACGTATAACGTATAACGTATAACGTATAACGTATAACGTATAACGTATAACGTATAACGTATAACGTATAACGTATAACGTATAACGTATAACGTATAACGTATAACGTATAACGTATAACGTATAACGTATAACGTATAACGTATAACGTGTAACGTATAACGTATAACGTATAACGTATAACGTATAACTTATAACGTGAAACGTATTTCATATTACGTATAACGAGTAACGTATAACGTATAACGTATAACGTGTAACGTATAACGTATAACGTATAACGTATAACGTATAACGTATAACGTATAACGTATAACGTATAACGTATAACGTATAACGTATAACGTATAACGTATAACGTATAACGTATAACGTATAACGTATAACGTATAACGTTTAACGTATAACGTATAACGTATAACGTATAACGTATAACGTATAACGTATAACGTATAACGTATAACGTATAACGTATAACGTATAACGTATAACGTATAACGTATAACGAATAACGTATAACGTATAACGTATAACGTATGACGTAACACGTATAAGGTATGACCTATAACGCATAACGTATAGCGTATAACGCATAACGTATAACGTATAACGTATAACGTATAACGTATAACGTATAACGTATAACGTATAACGTATAACGTATAACGTATAACGTATAACGTATAACGTACAACGTATAACGTATAACGTATAACGTATAACGTATAACGTATAACGTATAACGTATAACGTATAACGTATAACGTATAACGTATAACGTATAACGTATATCCTATAACGCATAA